>NC_041230.1:22633157-22667427 GCF_002837175.3 Physeter macrocephalus | reverse complement strand
GCATGTGGGATCTTCCCGGACCGGGGCACGAACCCGTATCCCCCGCATCGGCAGGCGGACTCTCAGCCACTGCGCCACCAGGGAAACCCAAAACAGTGTATATTCTTAATGGACTATTCTGGATAATTTGCAAATAACTGTATTTTAAAGCAGACTTTTTCTTCCTACATAAAAAACTAGTTTCAATTTTACTGTGCCATGAATAATATTCATATGCTTGCTGAGCTATTATGTAAACAGCCGTAGAGTATATTTAATCTTTTCCTATCTTTATTGTTGTTCTGAGCAGCAAAATTAAATGGTAGCAGTACAGACTCTTAATGCCTCAGAGCCTAAAAAATTGGGGGGATGGCACATTTCCAATATAATAACTCACGTTCTACTGTTCCATAGGGTGATTCTGCATTCAACAACTGCAACAAGCTTGCTTAATAAGACAGAAAATCACTAACATTTATTTGTTTGACAAATATTTATTGAGAGCCTACTATGTGCTAAGCCCTGTGCTAGATATTTTGCATAATGTTTATAGGTTGGAAAGTGTGGGAAAGATTACAAAATTGGAAATTTTATCCTCCTTGAAAATGAATATATGCTGTAAACATCTGAAGCAGGGAGAACTCTGAAACTTCTTCATTGGAAGAATTTGTCTCTCAAAACCACAATGAGCTATCACTTCACACCTGCTACAATGGCTATTTTCAAAAAGACGAGAGATACGTGTTGGTGAGGATGTGGAGAAAAGGGAACCTTTGTGCAATATTGGTGGGAAAGTAAACTGTGTAGCCACTATGAACACGGTAGGGAGATTCCTCAGAAAATTCAAAATAGAACCACCATCTGATACAGCAATTCCACCTCTGGGTATAGATCTGAAGGAAATGAAGTCACTGTCTCAAAAAGATATCTGCAGGACTTCCCTGGTGGCGCAGTAGTTAAGAATCCGCCTGCCAATACAGGGGATACAGGTTCGAGCCCTGGTCGGGGAAGATCCCACATGCCACGGAGCAACTAAGCCTGTGCCACAGCTACTGAGCCTGCGCTCTAGAGCCTGCGAGCCACAACCACTGAAGCCCGCACACCTAGAGCCCGTGCTCCGCAACAAGAGAAGCCACCGCAATGAGAAGCCTGCGCGCCGCGACTAAGAGTAGCCCCCGCTCGCCGCAACTGGAGAAAGCCCCCAGGCATCAACGAAGACCCAACGCAGCCATAAATAAATAAATAAATAAATAAATTTTAAAAAAGATACCTGCACCGTTTGTTCATTGCAGCATTATTCACAGTAGCCAAGACATGGAAACAACCTAAACGCCCATCAGTGGATGCATGGATAAAGAAAATGTAGTGTATATACACAATGGGATAGTATTCAGCCATAAAAATGAAGGAAATCCTGCCACTTGTGACAACGTGGGTAGACCCTGAGGACATTATGCCAAGTGAAATACATCAGAGAAAAACAAATACTGTATGATCTCACTTACATGTGGAATCTAAAAAAAAAAAAAAAAAACACCCCAAAACCAAACAACTGAACTCATAGAGAGAATAGATTGTTAGTCGCCCGAGGTGGGCGGTGGGGTCAAGCAAAACGCGTGAAGGTTGTCAAAAGGTACAGACTTCCAATTATAAGTGACTGGGCGTGTCACGTACAGCACGGGGACTACAGTTAACAATACCGTACTGCACATTTGAAAGTTGCTGAGTCGATGGTAAAGGTTCTCATCACAAGGAAAAAAAATGTAACTATGAGGTGATGGACGTCAACTAAAGTTAAGTCCTGTGCTGGGTATTGGGCCTTTTAACAGGTCAACTGAGATCTACAGTGGGTAAATTTTCAAATCTCCAACAACTCCTCTGATCAGGCAAATGGACAGACAACAGACCTGGTCCAGGGGCCGCACTCCGACAATGATGTGCACTGAAACTCCCTCCCTTTGCTCCACCTGCCACCGCATTACTTCAAGGGCATTGATAGTAATGCCGGAGATTCCTGCTATAAAGTCTTGTTTTCAATAGCACACATATATTCAAAGCAAGATCCATTAGCAAGCAAACACGCAGTAATACGATTATCTGATATTTTAAAAAAGATTTTCGAAGACACAAAGCTTTCAATTAAAAAGTTATTTATTAAAAAACGTATTCTTCCAATTCTGATTCCATATCAAATTAAATAAGGAGTGATGTTCCAAATCCGTATCCGATCAGATCCTATTGTACAGAGGGTGACGATGACCTCATGAGCTCATGAGCTAGTAGTACAGTCTGCTAAATAGTGGTATATGACTCCAACTCACTCCCCTCTTCACAAAAGGTAAGCATAATTGATATACTTCACACCAAAAAAAATTTATAAAGCTTGTCTTCATTTTTCAGTCAAAGATTCAGCTAATACAAAATGATAATGGCTTAAAAGAGCATCCAAGCAATGCTTTGGATTTTCCTTTTTTGCAAAATTCAAGGAAAACATGATTGTTTGGAAGTGTCTTCACTGCTCATGAAGAAGCACCTGAGATTTCCTTGTGTTTCCACTCTTCGTGTTTCCAGTGATTAAAACATGTTGGAAACATTTCTGAGAGCACTAGAAATGCCACACAGATCCCAGAGCTTTAAAGACTTTCTGATAGGTTCTGGAGTTTTTATGAACTTCAAATTAGTGTACACGCATTAAAAAATGACTTTCAGGAACACACACACTGAAAGGAAACCCTCTAGTGTTCTTCAGCTTTGAACGCTTTGAGGCGAGGACTGGTCTCTTTCAAGTAGTCAGTCTTTTCTCAACAGTTTCTTGATAAGCGACAAACCTTCTCAAGTTCATCTTCACGTTGTCGAGAACACACAGCTGATCTGGACTGTATTTAGCTCTCCCTTCTTTCCGTATCTGCCAAAAAAATATCGTATGTGATTTGGTATCTATCACTAATTCCTTTAAATAAGAAAGCATTTAATTTGCGGTGTATTTATTTTTAGAACAAACAGCAGTCAGATTTTGGTGAAACATTTTCACTTCCAAGGTGATGGAACACAGTACATTAGCCATAATAAAGATAAATTAAGATTGTGCACCTTTTAAATGATAGTTACAAGAACAACTGAAGTGTAGACTTTAAAAGAATGAGTTGTATGGTATGTGAACTATACCTCACCTCTAATCCAGAGCCATGGTTCTCAAATTTTAGCATCTGGAAGGCTTGTTAAAAAACAGACTGGTGGGCCTAGCCACACAGTTTCTGATTTTCAGTAGGTCTGGAGCTGGGCCTGAGAATTTGCATTTGTAACAAGTTACCAGGTGATGCTGGCGCTGTGGATAGAGGACACTTTTGAGGACAGCTGCTCTAAAGTTTTTTGGTAACATGGTAACATGTTACCATGTTTTTTGGTAACATGGTATTGTGTTTAGATGCAATTTGAGGCTAAATATATACCAAACAGCCTTTAATGCAACTGTGGCTTCATTCACAAAGGAGCTTCATATAAAAAACTACATGCTGCCATTCTGGCTAACAGAGAAATTTCATCAGGGCTTTATAGCTTTGAGAAAAGAAAAACAATTAAATATCACCATCACTGCAATGCATATTAAGTAGGAAAATCAATCAGAACAATGGACATTCCAGAGGTTAGGGGTTACTTTCCTAGTTCACAGTTTACATCACTGCTCTCTAAGCATTTGCTTCTACAGAATCTGATGACTCAACTGCATCTGCTTTCCTTGCAGCTGCAGGGAAAGGGGATATTTTCTCCTTACCATGCAGACTGCTTTTTCAGAAGTTTAAAGGGCCTGTGATCTTTAAGAACAATGTGGACACCCACCATGTACTGGTATGGAAATGTCTCTAGGAGACAGTGTTAAGTAAAAGCACATAACGTGCAGGAATGTGAATATATTATACTACCTTTTGGATAATAAAGGGGGAAAATACTAAGGTGCATTTGTCTTTGCTTAGAGAAACACCATTCAATTTGGTTACCCATGAGACAGGGAACAGGTGGGAATAAAACTTCTCACTGCTTAAAAAATAAACACTAGGCCGTGGGGATCGGGGTGGGTAAAATGGGTGAAGGTGGTCAAAAGGTACACACTTCAGTTCCAGCTGACCCATGAACAATGCAGTGGTTAGGGCGTCAACTCCCCACCCCCCAGTCAAAAATCTGGGTATAAGTTTACTGTTGGCCACAGATTCAACCAACTGCGGATCAAGTAATACTGCAGTATTTACCACCGAAGAAAATCTGTGTATTTAAGTGGATCTGCCCGGTGTTATGCAAGGATCAACTGTATAAGAGAAATAAGTCCTGGGGATGTAATGTATAGCAAGGTGATGACAGTTAACAACACTGTACTATATAG
This sequence comes from Physeter macrocephalus, assembly GCF_002837175.3. NCBI lineage: Eukaryota > Metazoa > Chordata > Mammalia > Artiodactyla > Physeteridae > Physeter > Physeter macrocephalus. The sequence goes on along the minus strand of NC_041230.1, from coordinate 22,663,073 downwards.
CTGAAAGTGACTAAGAAAGTAAGTCTTATAAGTTTTCATTACAAGAAAAAAAATTTGTAACTGTGTGGTGATGAATGTTAACTAAACTTATTGTGGTAATCATTTTGCAATATATACATATATCAAATCATTATGTTGTATACCTAAAACTAACACTATATGTCAATTATATCTCAAAACAAAACAAAACCCAGACAAACAAACAAACAAAACTACAGGCTTAAACAAAGCATAATAAAGAGTAAACTGATCAATTTTCTCCCCTCAAGACTAAAGTCACCTACTGGTGAAGCTTAACTCAATAAGTGTCAGCCACTATCACTACATTTTTAAATGTGGGATGACAAAACATGAAAATGTTAAAAACAAACCAATTATTAATGTTCCTAAACTAATACTAATACTAATGTAACTATGACACAGAATGTGCATGGCATGTGCTGCTACTTTTTTCTTCTGCAAAAGAAAACTATTTTTTATGCCTTAAAAAAAATTCAAAAAGTTTAAATTTCTAAACATACAATAACATTCACCTAAAAACTTATTACAGAGTTCTGGCCACAGGAACTGAATTCTGCCTTAGAAGCTTGTTAGAGAAAAGAAACACATATTGGAAAGCAACAAAAGTAAGCTACTTTTCCATTAAAGCCTCTATTCTCTTGACAAAGCTTTAAAAGCAAAAGTTTAGGGGCTTCCCTGGTGGCGCAGTGGTTGAGAGTCCGCCTGCCGATGCAGGGAACACTGGTTCGTGCCCCGGTCCGGGAAGATCCCACATGCCGCAGAGCGGCTGGGCCCGTGAGCCATGGCCGCTGAGCCTGCGCGTCCGGAGCCTGTGCTCCGCAACGGGATAGGCCACAGCGGTGAGAGGCCCGCGTATCGCAAAAAATAAAAATAAAAAGGCAATGCTTTATACTATAAAGAAAACAAAAGCTCCTCTATAAAAAATTATAAAAAAAAAGCAAAAGTTTAATTTAAAATGTAAAAGGAAAAAATACAAATATTTTTATTTCTCAAAATGAAATAGAGATTTAGATAAGAGGAGAGTTGATAAACTTAAATTTGTGGACATGTGATCAAACACTGTTTTAAAAATTTCTGGGCTTCCCTGGTGGCGCAGTGGTTGAGAATCCGCCTGCCGATGCAGGGGACGCGGGTTCGTGCCCCGGTCCGGGAGGATCCCACGTGCCGTGGAGCGACTGGGGCCCGTGAGCCATGGCCGCTGAGCCTGCGCGTCCGGAGCCTGTGCTCCGCAACGGGACAGGCCACAACAGTGAGAGGCCCGCGTAACGCAAAAAAAAAAAAAAAAAAAAAAAAAAAAAATTTCTGGTTGCCTTCCCCCAACCACTAAAACAGTTTTTGAACATTATTTTTTTACTCAAAATGAGCGCTTTGATGCTTCTGATGAATCAATCAATAAAAGGGCAAATGAAGGTAGCTACATTCTCCATTACAAGCCAGCTTGGAGTTTGTTTGCCTTTTTTTTCAGAGCACCAAAGGGAAATATTCACCACTAAAACAGTTTTTGAACATTATTTTTTTTGACTCAAAGTGAGCTTTGATGCTTCTGATGAATCAATCAATAAAAGGGCAAATGAAGGTAGCTACATTCTCCATTACAAGCCAGCTTGGAGTTTGTTTGCCTTTTTTTTCAGAGCACCAAAGGGAAATATTCGTAACAATGAAATCAGCCTATAATGCATTACGTGATATAAAATAAATTTAACATGTCTATGAAAGTGCTTTGCAGGCCAGACTGTAGTGCTTACACATAAGCATTGTTAACATTTCTGAACTGCTGCAGAAAGAGGAACGTGTCGACACCATTTTGGCTCACGTCACAGTGATTCAACAGAAAGGGAGACTGAGCACTGACTCAGCCAACAAGCGTTTACACAGAACTGGGGATGAAGTGCTATATGAATCACTGAGATTGCACGGAGGGAACCACACACACCCTCCTCCCATAGAATGCTGAGACTTCAGTATTTCTAAATAAAATGCTACATACCTTCATTTTGAAGACTGGCTGGAATTCTTTCAGAGCAGATAACAATTTAATTTGAACTGAGGCCCTTTCAGCTTCTTTACCATCTGCAAAAACATCAAAGAGGGCATCCAAAGCCTCTCCTGCTACTACAAGGGAGGGATCTTTGGTGGCAACCTCAAGCAGAAAGCACCCGATGGTCTGGAGACAACAAAACACAGTTATCATCCAATATCCTAAGTCAGCTTTCAAAATAAGTACTAAATCTAAAGGTGACAACAATTCACGCATAAAATTTTACATAAAAATGCTAGGGAGGGACTTTCCTGGCGGTCCAGTGGTTAAGACTCTGTACTTCCACTGCAGGGGGCGTGGGTTCGATCCCTGGTTGAGGAACTAAGATCCCACAAGCCATGCGGTGTGGCCAATAAATAAATAAATAGATAGATAAATAAATAAATAAATGCTAGGGAAAAATTAAAACTTTAAAAAGATCAAAGGCAACATATATTTATAAAAATACCAAGTATAACATAAGCAAGATAAATTTAAAATCTGAGAGTTTAGGGCTTCCCTGGTGGCGCAGTAGTTGGGAGTGCGCCTGCCGATGCAGGGGACGCGGGTTCGTGCCCCGGTCTGGGAGGATCCCACATGCCGCGGAGCGGCTGGGCCCGTGAGCCATGGCCGCTGGGCCTGCACGTCCGGACTCCGCAAGGGGAGAGGCCACAGCGGTGAGAGGCCCGCGTATGGCAAAAAAAAAAAAAAAAAAAAAAAATCTTAGAGTTTATATTCCTAAATAAAATGAATTAAGATCCATAAATGATATAAGAAAGACAGATACTGGAAGTTATTAAAATTTCCCTTCTATCTCCACCAAAAAGGCTTTTCCCATGGTGTCAAAATGCATATAAATATTATCTGTAACAAAAAACCCTGCTTTTTAAATTACATGAAAAACACTCTAAGACAATTAAAAAAATAAAGAGCACATAATCTCATTTTGCTTCACTGTGATGATTTTTAACATCTACCCATTTTTTTCACAATTAGCTAGCTAATGAACAGACCATTCCCAACCTGCAAAGAATTGTTTAAGAGTAAAGTTATTTTATTTTGGCTATTCTGCTTCACACTTTATGTCTTAAGAGCAATGTGCACATCTGGCATTACGGGTGGGAGAGTGGAAATGCTGAGTCCAGGGCTTCCCTGGTGGCGCAGTGGTTGAGACTCCGCCTGCCAATGCAGAGGACACAGGTTCGATCCCTGGTCTGGGAAGATCCCACATGCCGCGGAGCAACTAAGCCCGTGTGCCACAGCTACTGAGCTACTGAGCCTGCGCTCTAGAGCCCAGAAGCCACAACTACTGAAGCCCGCGCGCCTAGAGCCCCGTGCTCCGCAACAAGAGAAGCCACCGCAATGAGAAGCCTGCACACCGCAACAAAGAGTAGCCCCCGCTCACCGCAACCAGAGAAAAGCCCGCGCACAGCAACGAAGACCCAACGCAGCCAAAAATAAAATAAAATAAAGTAAAATAAATTTAAGAAATGCTGAGTCCAAACTCCAGCTCTACCATAAATAATGGGGTGACTCCGGGACAGTCTGTTACCCACTCTGGGCCTCAGTTTTCTCATCTGAATGTAAGTGGTCTAGATAACCTCTAGGATAGTATTTAAATTTAATATCTTATAACATGAAATATACAGCATCACCTATGAAGTAGTTTTACTGAAAAGATTAATCTGAATCTAACCTAGCTTTTAGATCTAACTTCCACCTTGCGGGAGATTCAGAGGATAAAGGAACAAACTTAACACCACAAGGAAGCAATCAGACAAATCCAGAAGGCTGAACATTATAAGCCAACCAACCCAGGAGCTGAGGAAAAAACAGGTGTTGGGAGGTGGTGCTAGAAGGAACACAGCTCTAGATGAAGAGAGGCTTAGAAGACCCCAAAACAAGCACAACATGTAGACTTTACTTAGATTCTGGTTTAAACAAACTATCCACAAATAGATATTTTTGGAACAACTGGAAAGTTCTGAATATGGACCAGGTATTAGACATATTAAGAAATAACTGTTAATTGTGTACAGCATAATGGTGGCTATATAAGAGAGTGCCCCTCTTTTTAAGACATGCGTACTGAACCCATAGGGGCAAAATACCAGGATGTCTTTACTTTAACACACTCAGCAGAGGAACTACTTGAAGTATATAGGACAGAAAACTAGTAATTCTTAAATACGTTTGAGGGCTATACAAAAATTTACTGTACTTTCTACTTTTCTTCATGCTTGAAAATGTGACTAAATAAAAATATTTTAGGAATCTTATGTTATGCCTGAGAAAAACTCGCTGTTCCCCTAAAGTGGACCTTGGACCTTACAGTCTTAAGGGGTGGGAAGTGATTTATACCTACACATGCTCATCGGTAAATGCGTACACGTACAGGGCCACACAGCCATGCTCTCTCACTTGGTGTCTATATATCAAAATCCCTGGAATGACACAGAAGAGATGGGTAACAGTAGCTGCCTCTCTAGAGTGCAACTGGGGGACCGGATGTTTAGGAGTGGAGATGTCTCTTTGCACTATAGATTCTTTTCTACTTTCCTAAATGTTTTGCTATGTGCATATATCACCTTTTCAAAATAAGCTTCTAAAAAATACCAGTCACATTGTTTAGCTCTTAGCAAGTTAAGAAATACTTTATAATAATCAGTTTATAATCCATTATTAGCAATCTACACTTCAGCAATTATGATTAGCACAACAAAGGGTAATTTTACTATTACTGTTCTTTTAGTTACTAGGCTGTATCTCTGGCAGTGCAGTTCCTAAGCAACTTGTTGAGATAAAGTGCTGGAAGCAAACATGCTGAGTGAGTTCCTAGTGTGCTGGCACTACCAGAGTTGCTGCTTAAAATTTATGAGAGGTCTTAGGATGAACTGGGTGGCTTTGTGCAGAATGCACTACAGCCTGGTGTGCTGAGGAAACTGTCTGGACCGTTCCTTCATCAGTAGGAGAATACAACATGTACACATTTAATGCAACAGCAAAGGCAGAGGCATCTTTAACAACTTTGAACCTTGGCCTTCCACTGAAGAGAAATTTATTTTTGATAAAGCATCTCCAGAGTAAAGTTAAATGGCAAAATGAGACAACTCTTCAAGTATCTATCTGATTCATGGAGTTAGATTAAGCCAAAGGGTATATTTTAATAATATACCTTAGTAAGCAACTTTTCTTTTTCTTGCAATATTTTTTTTTTTTTTAGTTTAATTTTTGGCTGCGCCGCACGGTAGGCGGGATTTTAGTTCCCTGACCAGGGAGCAAACCCATACCCCCTGCATTGGAAGCTTGGAGTCTTAACCACTGGACCGCCAGAGAAGGCCCCAGTAAGCAACTTCTTGATATGATTTCTTCTCAGGAAGTCCACGGAAGTTTTTAAAATCCCACACCAATAGTCACTCTTCTCCCATTTCTAATGATTTAATGATTTAGGTTGGAAGCATATTGTTTTTACCTTAAGAGTGTCAAGTGTGCCATCTTCTTTGGCTAGGACGCTGCCAGTGATTCCTAAAATACTAACCACATTTACTCTCAACCCAACATTACTACTATGGATGCCTGCTCTGCATAGTGTCAACAGCTGGTCGGGAGTCATGCACTGTTGAAAGAGAAGGAGAGAGTATTTAGCATGTTAAACTCAGCCAATTCCAACAGCATGTGCAACGGGATTGGCAGGAGTCTCTTCTACAAGAGGCACGATGCTACAAGTGACACAAACTCTCGGTGGAGAAGTTATTACATATTCTAATCACTCATTAATAACGTTGGTAACTCTGAACTGGGATGAGGCCTGCTCGTGTCACTGTCACCACTTACTTTATGCCACGGCTGTAAGCCTGTAAAAGAACCTTCAGTTCCTATTTGTCTCCTTTGAAGACTTTCATTCAGAGGTACACAGACCAAAGAGATTCTAATTTCTTTTCAACGTTGATCATAAAAAATGTTTTAAAAATGTAAATAGGATCATGCAGCTTTAATAAAAATGGGCTGAAATCTATACAAGGTAAGAACTGACTCTGAGATTTGTGTGTTACGGTAAATTATTAAAGATTGTAAAACCCATTAAATTATATAGTGCTTCCACCAAGTAGTGATAATTTTCATTTTAAGCTGATTTGAACACACACGCGGACACAGGTATCACAAGAGAGTGCAAATGTCACTTTCCCTTTCATAGAAACTGAGGGTCAGAAGTTATGTTCCTTTTAGAAGTTATGTTCTTGAAAAAAATTCTCAAAATATACAAAGAGAAAAAATTTAAAGAGTATATATTAGAGGCCAACATCATGTACTATATTTAACAGTAAAACACCAGAGACTTCCCATTAAACTCTGGAACAGGGCCAAGTCTGGGTTAGCACTGCTCTAGAGGTGTGGCCATGCAATGACTAAGGACGGAAGGAAGACAGGCCACCAGAGGAAAGGAGGCCCAAGAACTGCTAAGCCAGGTTCCTGGCAAGAGCATCCACGTGGATTCTGAAATCACCTAGAACCATGACGGGACCAGTGAAAAGTAACACAGCCCAACAGCAGGAATCTTCAAGGAACGATGGGCGCCCTTGGGGATGGTGGGTGACTGTAACCGAGAGAGGTGGGGTGGTGTGGTCTAGTGACATGGTACTCAGAACTGGAGGATTTTAGAAAGGAAGCAGTGAGGACTGTTTAGAACTGTGGCTCTCAAACTTCAGAGTGCATGACAATCACCTAGAGAACTTGTTAAAACAGACATCGCTGGGCCCCTCCCCAGAGTTTCTGCTTCAGTAGACTGGGGGCAAAGCCCTAGGATCTGCCCTTATACACAAAGAGGAAAAAGACCACGGACCTGATAGCAAAACTGGCAAAAGATGGGAAAAGTTACAGAAAAAGAAATGCAAAGGCCCTTAAAACACATGAAAAGATGTCCAACCTCCTCACAGCAAGAGAAATGCAAATTAAAATTGAGATATAATTTCTCACCCATCAGATCACTTAAAATCCAACATTGTGCCAACCTATTCTTCCGGTGAGGCTCTGGCAGAACAGGCACTCTCAAACGCTGCTGGTGGAGATTCGAAACGGCTCAGACTCTAAGGAGGGGACTACAGCAATACCTAGAGCAAAGCTACAAATCCATCTGCTCTCTGAGCCGGCAAGCCCAATTCTAGGAATCGATCCCAAACACACAATGGCAGAAACACAACAGAACTTCTGTAAACAGGCTATTCATTGCAGTTCTATTTGTGACAGCAAAAGATTGGAAACAACTAAAATATCCATCGATGCAGACATGTTGAATATGGAATATGTACACAATGGAGTGATATGAAGCTGTAAAAAAGAAATGAGAAACATGTCTATGATGATTAAATAAGGGAGAAGAGCAAAGTACAGAAGCACTACTTTTAAGAAAAGGAGTGAAATACAAATACATACATATTTTGCTTATGTTTTCCAAAAAAGAACAACAGAATGATAAATTAAAAAATCAAAAACGATGATTACGAATGGCACAAAGGAAAGAACAGGGGCAAAGGGACAGAAGCTAGACCTCTCTACATATATACATACATATATTCTTTTTGGCGATAAAATATACATAAAACTTACCATTTCAACCATTTTAAAAAGTACAGTTCAGTGGCAGTAAGTACAGTACATTCACACTGTTGTGCAACCAACCCTCACCACCATCCATCCCCAGAACTTCTTCATCGTTCCATACTGCAACCCTGTACCCATTAAACAATGTCTCCCCACACACCCCACCCTTACCTCAACCCCTGGTAACCACTGTTCTACTTTCTGTCCCACAAATTTCACTACTCTAGGTCCCTCATAAGAGGATTCATACAATACTTGTCCTTTTGTGTCTTTCATTTAGCATAATGTCTTCAAGGTTCATCCATGCAGTAGCATGTATCAGAATTTCATTCTTCTTTAAAGCTGAATACTATTCCATCATATGTATATACTATATTCTTCTCTGAATATATCTTGTTTCAGTTTTAACTCTGAAACCGTGTAAATATCTTATATAATTAAAAAATAAAAATTAGGGCTTCCTTGGTGGCACAGTGGTTAAGAATCCACCTGCCAATGCAGGGGACACGGGTTCGAGCCCTGGTCTGGGAAGATCCCACATGCCGCAGAGCAACTAAGCCCGTGCGCCACAACTACTGAGCCTGCGCTCTAGAGCCTGTGTGCCACAACTACTGAGCCCACGTGCCACAACTACTGAAGCCCACGTGCCTAGAGCCTGTGCTCCGCAACCCCCGCTCACCACAACTGGAGAAAGCCCTCGCACAGCAACGAAGACCCAACACAGCCAAAAATAAATAAACAAAATAAATAAATTTATTTAAAAAATAAATATAAAAAAATAAAATAAATAAAAATTAAAGCAAACAAAAAATGCTTTAAAAAAAGCTGAAACAACTGAAGCTAACTTTATAACAAGCCACAAAGAGAACTTTTCAAGCAACTTTAAAACACAGTAATTTGTATAGTCCTAGAGGGATTTTTTTCCCTAAGGACATGAAGAATCACAAAGAAATCTTAAACTGCATTCAGTAGTGTTATTGTTAGTAATAATACCATTATTTTGAAATTATTAACTATATTCTGTAGGGTAAAGTAAATAATAATGAGTTTTTAATGATAGTTTAAAAAACTGGTCATTTTTACAGACTGCTAGGACACCAACTCATTATTCTAGAAAAAAGGGTGGGGTGGGGGGAGGGAGAATCATACCCTATCTTTTTTGGTATGAAATTCATTTCAAAGTTACCAACTAATTGATGAAATAGGAAGTTTTTATTTATAGAAGAATCACAGCTAATAAATGCTTTAAAAGGAATGACAAAATTAGGATATCTCCACTTTGCAAACCCTAATGAAATAGTGGATCTATACAACAAAAATCACTGGTTGCTACAAGTGAATCCATTGATTAATCTTAACATCACTATTTTACAACAATATATGATTTGTGATATAAAGGTAGAATATACATACAGCACTACGAATTATTTTTACTTAAAAAATCTGATCCTGAATCTAATTAAGGCTCTAGACCTAGCTCCCAATTTATAGGAAATATGGGAGACAGAAGGACCTGTTAAATAATAACACTGTTTAAGCACCCAAATCTGAGAATGGGGAAAATTCTTTAGGACAGATGACAGCATCTTCTTCTTTTTTTTAGTATTATGGCGTTTTCTGTTTGTTTTTTTAAAATTTATTTATTTATTTTTTATTTTTGGCTGCATTGGGTCTTTTATTTTTGGCTGTGCACGGGCTTTTCTCTGGTTGCGGTGAGCAGGGGCTGCTCTTCATTGCGGTGCGCGGGTTTCTCATTGCGGTGGCTTCTCTTGCTGCAGAGCACAGGCTCTGGGCATGCGGGCTCAGCAGTTGTGGCTCATGGGCTCAGCAGTTGTGGCTCGCGGGCTCTAGAGTGCAGGCTCAGTAGTTCTGGTGTGCGGGCTTAGTTGCTCCGCGGCATGTGGGATCTCCCCGGACCAGGGCTCGAACCCGTGTCCCCTGCATTGGCAGGCGGATTCTCAACCACTGCGCCACCAGGGAAGCCCGACAGCTTCTTCAATGAATAAATAGTATGGGGAAAGGGGGGCAGGCAGGGGAAATGTTATAAACTCAGAGATTTAAGATTCTGTCAGTATACTAAAAACTACTGAATTGTATACTTTAAATGGGTGAACTGTATGGTATGTGAATTAAATCTCACTAAACCCGTTAAAATATATATATTTAAGAGACCAAAATATCAACTAAGAACAATACATGGATCCTACTTAGATGCTGATTTGAACAAACCAATTGAAAAAAAAAAGACATTTTAAAAGCAATCAGGGAAAACTGAACTCAGACTGCATATCAAATGATAATTTTAAAACATCTGTTGATTTGGGGGTTTGGGATAATGGTATTGCAGTTAAGTTTTTTAAAAGTTCATTTTCTGTCACAGACACATAATGAAGCACACAATAAAACATTCATGGGTGAAATAATATGATTTGCTTTAACTATTCCAAGAAGCTAAAACAAAAATGTAGGGAAAGTGAAAGAAACAAGAATGACAAGATGTTGGCCACTTGGTGACACTTGGTGATAATGCTTTCAGGTAACAATACTATTATCTCTGCTTTCAGAAATGTTTGAAAATTTCCTTCATGAAAAGTAAAAAATAAAAGTGATAAGGCACCTATCACAGAGGTGCAGATAGATCACTGTGGAGGATCTGGAGTACATGCTTGAAAATTTCTGTAATAAAATGTTTAAAAAAAGACAAATGATTTCCAGAGAAAATACTTACAACACAAATGCCAAACACATTATATCAACTAAAAAACTGTGTATGTTTTGATGGGGGTGGTGGGGAGAAGGAAGATTTTACTTTTATACTTTCAGTACTTTTGTTTCCACTTTACAAGGATCATGCATTACTCTTTCAATAGAAATAAATACTTAAAAACAGTTAAGCAATAAATTTTGCCTCCGTAATATAGAATCTTTGCTAGTTTCACATAAAAATTTTAAAACCTTACCTGAGGAATGTTCTTGGAGGCCACTGTTTGCAAAAGGGCCCTCAAGGCACTACTTATGGCTTCTAAAAAGTCAACATGCTTAGCAAAATCTAAAACACAAAAGTGAAATATAAATTTGTTTTTGTCTTTCTCTAAGAGTTATTTTATAAAAAAGAGTCAAAACAAAGCATGTTAAATGTTAATATATGCTACAATAATTTAAAACATTTGATATTTAAGCCCAAACTTCCAGTTCACAGCTCCCTGTGAACTGTATATTTGAGTTTGAAAGATGACCACAATTGAAATAATCAGGATAGTCCTGACAGTCCTTGACTTGTAGATGCTGGATTTTCATTTAACTCACACTTTAGCACATGATAAGCCTGAGCTAACCTTTGTAGGCTGAATTCAGCTTTTCACAGATTGCTATCACGGTGCTGGGCAGACATAGGGTAGAGTCATCTCCCAAGTCAGAGTGCCTCCTCGCCAACCCAGGCCCACTGCCCAGCCAAGAAGTGTTGCTTGTGTGGGGCCAGGCCACTATGCCTCTGGTTTTCAGTGGCTCCTGTGGTTTTTACTGACCCAACTTCTCCTTCCCACTCTTGCTCATTTTTACCCTTTTCTTATTGTCCCTTCTTCCCACACAGGATAAACAGAACAACAGCAATAAACAATTATGCTAACACAGCCATATAGGAGGGTGAGACCGCCTAGGTGAGCTGGCTCCCTAACCCCTTTGGTGGGAAGGGAAAGCGACTGATGTGGTGTGATAGATTATATTTTCCAAAAATAGTCACAACAGGGCTTCCCTGGTGGCGCAGTGGTTAAGAATCCACCTGCCAATGCAGGGGACACGGGTTCGAGCCCTGGTCTGGGAAGATCCCACATGCCGCGGGGCGGCTGGGCCCGTGAGCCACAACTAGTGAGCCTGCGCTCTAGAGCCCGCATGCCACAATTGCTGAAGCCCGCATGCCCTGAGCCCGTGCTCCACAACAAGAGAAGCCACCGCAATGAGAAGCCTGTGCACCGCAACGAAGAGTAGCCCCCACCCACCGCAACTACAGAAAGCCCGCGTGCAGCAGCGAAGACCCAACACAGCCAAAAATAAAAAAACAAATAAATAAATAAATTTATTTTTTTTTAAAAACCAATAAATTGATTTAAAGTTTAAAAAAATAGCCACAACAGTATTTCCAGTTCTGCATGATCTTGCAGAACCTTGCCACTTCCCATGAAGACTGTGGAGTCTATATCCCCTCCCCTTGAACCTGGGTGGGACTTTGTGGCTTCTTCAACCAGGACAACATGTGAAAGTGACAGGCTAAGTGGTAAAAGGCATGACTTCCACCTGACTCATATGCCTTTGCTCTCTCCTCTCTCTCAACTCTTGCCCTTGGAACCCAGCCACCATATTATGGAAGCCCAGGTCACACGAAGGGGTCAGAGGTGGGTGTTCTGGCTGACAGCCCCAAACCAACTACCAGACATGTGAGTGAATAGGCCTCAGATGATTCTGGCTCCCAGTCTTCCAGCAGAGGCCCTAGGCTAGGGTTTCTCAACTTCAGCACAATGGACATTTTGGACCAGATAATTCTTTGTGGTGCATGTGGAGTTCTCCGTGCACTAGGATATTTAACAACATCTCTGGCCTCTACCCTCTAGATACCAGCAGCAACCCCCAAATTATAACAACAAAAAATGTCTCCAGACATTGACAAACGTCCTCGGGGGCAAAAACTGCTGCCAGTTGAGAAACACTGGCCTAGACATCATGGGGTAGAGAAAACCATCTCCACTGGACCCTTTCTAAATCCCTGACCCACAGAAACCATGAGAAATAGCACATGATTACTGCTGTTTTAAGCCACCAAGTTTTGGGGTGATTTGTTATATAGCAGTAGACACTTTGTCCTTCTCCTCTATGGTGCCCTTGGCCAAATAAATATTCTGATGCCCCTTTCTGGGCTGCATGAGAGCAAGGCAGCTTCTGCAAAGACTGGAATTAAGGCTTGTTTTATCTTTCAGCTGTCTCATTTTCAGATATATGTTATGCACAGAGGTAGGGAATTCCTGTAAGTATCACAGAACAGATACTAGGATACTTTAGGGTCAGACAGACCAGGGACAGAATCCAGCCTTTGACATTATGTGACCTCTCATTTTGGTCTCAGCCCAAGTGTTAGCTCCTCAAAGGGGCCTTTCCATACTAACTAGTGTGACACCTCATACCCTTCTGCTTTTATGTTCTTCCTTCCTAGCCAAAATGACCTTAAACCTTTATTTACATGAAAATGCAAGCTCCATGAGCATGGCAGCCTTGCCTATCTTGTTTATGCCTGTATACCTTGGACCTAGAACAGTGCAAGGCATAAAGTAAGTCAATAAATAAATAGTTGTTAAAAGAAGGAACCCCCTCTGAAAAAAGTTCCTAAACCTCTAAATCTCAGCGTCCTCATCAGGCAGGTGGAGTAATAAATGCCTAGCTCATAAAACCTAGTACCTAACAGGCTCTCAAAAATTGGTATAAAATTGTTACTATTAAACTTCCAAAAGTCACCGTACTGGCTCTGAAAAGTAACTTATAGTTGATTAAAGCTGTAAGTGTAGTCCTGGAAACCTGTCAGCTGCACATAAAACTATTAAACCATGTTATGAAGAACTAACTTGATACAAACTAGAACACATCTCAGAACCAATTTTTTTTCTTTCCTCTATTCTTAGGAAAATAACAATTACCTTAGATTCAAAATCCTAATCTAAACTACACTACTGTTTTACATTAAGTGAAATTCATATTTCCCCTAAATTTGGATGATTTTTATTTAATTCACATTTCTGGTCATTTATCCAAATTAGGGAAGGAAGTTCAAACAACTCTGCCTTTCTGAGAAATTCTCAGTAAAAGGTCAAGACATGTGGTTTTGTCAAAAGAAATTAAGTAACTGTCAAAAGAAGTTAAACAAAAGAGGTGATTCAAAATGTCTTTCCCCGCAACAACTTTGTACAGTATCTAAGAATTTGTAGCACACCTAAATGTAGGTAAACAGTCAACCCACAAGTAATCAAGCAGCAAATTATATTTAGGTGAATTCTGAAGACTGATTTTCAATGTTCTGATATGGAATAAAAAAACACATCCCAGAATGGGTGCTACTACCATTCTAACTGTAATGAAAATGAGCTTTCTGCTTCCCAAAATCTAGGGTAGCAGGGAATCCTAAGTGATTTTAGAACCCATGTAATGGAACAGATGACAAACTGACCCAATCTGCAAATACAACATTGCTAAAAATTTCTTATGTTTTGAAGATCAGTATTTTAAATGAAGGAGACAAAGATGTTGGTGTTTTGAACACAAGGACCAGATTCTACTAAAAACTTGCTCATTTTATCTCTGATGTCAGCCACAAATCTATGTAGGTATGTATCACAAATTTTATAAGTATTCAGATCTGTATTTCAAAAACAAAACTAAAACAAGTTAAATACAATACAGCTGTACGATCCTCATACATTTAACTTTCAAACATGGTAACACAAAAAAGAGAAATTTAGCCCCATTCTCCCCACCAAATTCTTCAATAACAGTTCACATTATCCATGTAGAGCTCATAGGGTTACACTATTTTATAAATCCCAAATATTTAGAAAGACTATTCTAGAATAGTATAAATATAAGCAATTATCCTTCATCAAAAATTTCATTCTGATAAAAAGGTTATGTCTACAATAGCTAGGAAATTGGACTTTATTAAAAATCTAAGTGTTTAATTATACTTTCTCACAATTCAGAAACTTTCCATTACTTCTCTAAGGCTCAGCTTGTTATCGTTTTCCTGTGATCTTTCCAGGTAATAAATGTGCATGTACCAGTGACCAAGAATAGCCAGCTGAACTAGGAGAAACACACCTAAGTGTTTTCTGCATAGCAGAGGCACAGAATATGTGCACTTATTTCCAGTGAAATAAACTCTTCACGCTGGCAGGGGATTGGGCTTGTGGGACCTTGACTGGACTCTCATTGAGAAATGGCCCAGAGGAAAGAGATGGCAATTGTGAAACTAGGGCAGACAGGGTTCTCTCAGGTTAAGCAGGTCTTGGAAGCACTAAGAGGTTTGGGTAGGTCCTGCTCACCTGGGGGCCTAGCTGTGGCCTCCCCTATCCGGCCCTGCCCACTGCAGGGAGCCCACGGGAATGCGTGGATGGGAGTGGGCACGAGCCACAGCAGTCTCCCCCAACCACCCCCCACAGGACATCCTGCTGGGCTGACGGAAACCATCCCTCTTGCCCCCCGTGCCATCCAGATCTCTTTAGGTTTATAAGGCTGGGAGAGAAATATAAAGCTATAGTCATCATTTGGCCAGCTCACAATGACCAGTCACCTCTGTACTCCAGAGCTGGCCCAGTACAGGCTTGGAACGGGAGTGGGGCTAACACTGCTCACATCCTGCTCGACATCCTGTCTTAGGTATGGCTGAGCATGTGGTTTACACATGATGGCACCAGCTAAAGAATACACAGCCTGAGATCACTTGAAAACTCCGCCTGTTAACTGACAAATACTGATTAACTATATAATGAGTTTCTAAATATTTATTTACTTAATCTTTAAAAATTAATCTAGAACTTCTAAAACATGCACCATTAAATACACAGCACCTCTTCATAGAGTGCAAGATAGATGTCTTAAAGAATCAGAGACCGACTCTTGAAGGAATGCTTATACAGAAACTTGTATTTAGTCAAAAGTGACCATATTTTGATCTTCTAAGAGTTTCAGCTCTTGGACTTAGTACTGTGTCTGAGAAGGGGAAATGTTAAACAGTTTTGCACAGAAATAGAGCAGATTCATATCTCCCATATTAACCCTCACTCCAGACATACATGCCGGATAGACTAACGCGAAGAATTTTCCTTTACTATGTAAAATACCTCTATTTCCTTCCTCTGTTTTGTTTGAGCTCCTATAGTTTAATGTGGCGAAGTTAAATGAGATTCTACTACAGTGAACTATGACAATCTGTTAGAAGATCATGCATTATACACTGTACAGCTAGGTCATTTAAAAAGAACAGTTAACAAATATTCTATGATATAGCTTATATGTGGAATCTAAAAAATGATACAAATGAACTGATTTACAAAACAGAAATAGTCACAGGTGTAGAAAACAAACTTATGGTTACTAGGGGGAAGGGGGGGAGGGAGAAACTGGGAGATTGGGACTGACACATACACACTACTATATAAAAAATAGATAACTAATAAGGACCTACTGTATAGCACAGGGAACTCTCCTCAATACTCTGTAATGACCTACATGGGAAAACAATCTAAAAAAGAGTGTATATATGTATAACTGATTCACTTTGCTGTAGAGCAGAAACTAACACAACACTGTAAATCAACTGTACTCCAGTAAAAAGAAAAAAGAAAAAAGAAAAAAAGAACACCTAACTCATGTACAGTATCTCTACAAGTTTCTGCGTACAAATGAAATTAATCCATATCAGATACCTGTAACTTAGAGATACAGCTTATACCATGCAAAAGTATTTGAAGAAAGATATGTGTTAGAAAAAAAGCAAGGTGTAGAGTTGTGTGTATGGTAGTCTATCATTTGCCTTAAAAATACACATACATACTTTTGTTTCGAGAATCTCTCTGGAAAAATACACAAGAAACTGGTCACAGTGACCAATTCTGGGAGAGGAACTGGGTAGTGTGAGAAAAAGGAGGGAGGCTGTCCACTTTATGTGCTCTCAAACCTTGTGAATTCTGTCATACACATCTGTAGCACCCAATCAAATGTAAATCAATATATGGAATCTAAGAAAAAAAAAGTGTCATGAAGAGACTAGGGGTAGGACGGGAATAAAACACAGACCTACTACAGCATGGACTTGAGGATATGGGGAGGGGGAAGGGTAAGCTGTGACAAAGTGAGAGAGTGGCATGGACATATATACACTACCAAAAGGAAGAGATATGGGAACATATGTATATGTATGACTGATTCACTTTGCTGTAAAGCAGAAACTAACACACCATTGTAAAGCAATTATACTCCAATAAAGATGTTAAAAAAATGTAAATCAAACGATTTTATTTTTAAGAAGAAAACTAAATAGAGAACTACCCAAATATCTTAATGAACCCTAATATTTATGATGATGCAGCCTTAATTGTCCTGACATAACAAGCAATTTTAATGAAAAAGAAAAATATACCCCAGAGGCCTGCTCGCGTACTTTGTTTTGACTCTATACCACCAGCAACTATAAATATATGACTGCTAGTGTCTGGGAAAGGTTTCTGCAGGTTGGATGAGAGACAGTGTATAATTACACACTCCAAGTTCCAGGCCCTTCAAAATTCTGCTCCATCCCAGTCGTTTTTCACAATAAGGCCTAAATATTTACCTGGCTGAGAAAAAAGCAGTTGTGACAGATGCTGTGCAAGTGTCTGAAGGGCTGCAGGTCCTCCCAGATGGTCCACATCCAGGAGGGAGACAAGGCTCTGGAGACACACGAGGGCTCTGCATTGTATAGTGCTCATTCTGCAAAGGAAGAGAGAGAATGCTGTCTGTTCCTCTCACAGTAACCCAGCAGAATTCAGCACTGACCTTGAAACTAAGTGTCAGATTCTGACAGGGACCATCTGTAAGCAGAAGGAGGTCTAGGGCAGTGAGCAAGGATTCTTAAAGTGAACTGTTAATCCTACCAGATCAAACTGCTTGAGCACTCAAGGCCTCTGAGGCGCAGCTCATTTATGAGTCACATGGAATCTGCCTGAGAAAAATTTCTATGCATGGCAGCATCTTTAAAATTATTTTTAATTGTGAAATACGACATACATAAAGTGCTCAATGAATATACAGAGTTTAATGGTTTACAAAGCAAACACCTGTGCATCTAGGTAGGAAATAAACAATGCTAGCACTATTTAAAGGACATGGAAGCAACCTAAATGTCCAACGACAGATGAATGGATAAAGAAGATGTGGCATATTTATACAATGGAATATTACTCAGACATAAAAAAGAATGAAATAATGCCACTTGCAGTAACATGGATGGACCTAGAGATTATCATACCAAGTGAAGATAATGCCATTGCAGTAACATGGATGGACCTAGAGATTATCATACCAAGTGAACTAAGCCAGAAAGACAAACATCATATGATATCGCTTATAGATGGAAACTGGAAAAAAAAAAAAAAAAGATACAAATGAACTTATTTACAAAGCAGAAATAGACCCACAGACATAGAAAACAAACTTATGGTTGCCCAAGGGGAAAGTGGGGGAGGGATAAATCAAGAGTTTGGGATTAACATACACAAACTACTATATATAAAATAGATAAGCAACAAGGACCTACTGTATAGCACAGAGAACTACAGGGTAATAACCTATAAGGGAAAAGAATCTGAAAAAGAATACATATATATCTGAAACACTTTGCTGTACACCTGAAACTAACACAACACTGTATATCAACTATACTTCGATTAAAAAAGAAAAAGAAAGAAACGTTGCTAGCGCCCTCACGGCCCACCTATCCCTTCCCTATCACGCCCTACCTCCTTGACCCCAAAGGTCACCACTCTCCAGACTTTTATAGCAGACATTTCCTTGCTTTTCTTTACAGGTTTACCACCTATGTATGCATCACTAAATCAAACAGTTTAGTGTCAGTGTTCTAGTTCAGATTTTTTATTGCTGTATGTGTTAATCTAATGTGTTAAGAAGTAGCTCAGCTGTATGTATTCTACTGTATGATTATGTCAGCATTTATTTATCCATTCTGCCACTGATGGACATGGAGGTCGTTTCCAAGTTGGGGCAACCGTGAACCACACTGCTACGTGCACTCTCCTGTCTCAGTGCACATATGCGCACACTTCTCCAGGGAACATACACAGGACACAGGGGGAGAGCTCTTGAGGGGGGAGCCGGCATCTTCCATTTAATGGTCCATCATTTCATATAATAACATAATGACAAATGGTTTTGAAAATAGAAAAGTTCTTACTTTCTAATCAAAGGTTTCCAACTGGGGTTCCTAGAACACACGTCAACTGCAATGCTGTTTGGAAAGGCGGTTTTCTCAAAAATCTAAATTTAAAAAAGAAGTAAGGCAAAGGTTGAAGAGTAGGGTTTCTACACACGGTTCCTTTATAAAATCCCAACGTGTGACTTCTAAGTGAGATGGCTAGGCTGGATAAAGATGTACTCAGGAATCCTGAACAGCCCACCTCCAGTGCTGTTCATTGTTTTGTTTCCCAGATCTTACCAATTACCCACACCTGGCAGTGTTAGCGTACTTCTTTTGCACACAGAAGGAACAGCTTTCTTAAGCCTTCCCTGTGCTCTAGGATGAGCCTCGACTGAAAACAGATTACCTTCTTTGGGATGAGGCAGTTGGTGAGAGCGGTGTGAACCTCATGGCAGAGGCAGAGGGGAGACAGCAGCTGCCCACCACCTTCACTGAGGGAATTCTCCATAAACGCGTCGCTTTCATCACTGCTGGAAAGCTCTTCCCATTCATCGTCGGTGGGATCTGGGAAGAGTGCAGATCACACAGAACTGGACTGTTTAAGATAACCCTCATGGAAGCTGCCCTCCCAGTCCAGGGGAGGATATCTAAATGGGAGCTGGTCACAAACCTTCACTGCAGCACATGTTGACAATGATCTCCAGAGCAGTCTGCTGAGCTGTCAGCAATGCTACGGTCTCTCTCAGCTCCCTGTCGGTGGGCTTAAAAAAAAAAAAAAAAAAGCAAACGACCGACTCTCAAATGTGTGGAAAAATATTTTCATGTGACTCTCCTTAGTCAAAGCCTACTAAATGACCTTTGCACTTGGAATAGAGGACATGGGTGGGGGTGGGTAAATAGAAGAAAAGTCATAAAGTGCCGGAAGGACAAACAGGCATTATGATTCCTCTTGGCGCCGTGCAGCGCGCCACCGTTCACCGGGTTTCCATCTATCTGCACGGTTATTTTCTAAGTGTTGCTTAGTTAGCTGGAGAGAACAAAAAAATATTCAGGAATTCTGAACTAAATTCACCCTGAAACTTAATCTAATGTGTTAAGAAGTAGCTCAGCATACTAAGATTAAAACAAGAGTTCATTTTGGACACCAGGCACTTACACACAACAAACCTGCTTTTAGACGCTTACACATTTTCTTGGAAAAGACTTCATTAACCAGAATTACTAACAGGCCCTTATGTGACCAACAGAGCTTGGCTAAGGAGCAGATAGGCTTGCTGCTTTCTGGCTTTCTTTGAAGACTGCAATAAAGCATTTCTTAAAGACTGAAGGAAGAGGGGGACTTTTTCTTCTGGAAATAAATAACATGAACCTAACTTATCAATTAACATTCTCAAAATGGGTTGTATAAATTTATATGACCTTAATTCTCAAGTCACCTATGAAAAGTGAAATAGCTTCACTCCAAAACAGTGCATAAGCTAAAAGTAATGTATATTTTGTTGTCTGAATGTTTCCCAGTTTCAAAAGCTTTCTAATTGTCTTTTCAGTGGCTGTAAAATATTCCATTAAATGAATGTATTATAATTTATTAAGCATCCCACTAGCATGGAATATTTCAGATTACTTAGTTATCTTATTTCCTCAGATTTACTGGATCAAAGGTTAAAAACACATCTATAGATCTTGTGACATATTCCTGTTCTCCTTTTCCAGAATGTTGTACTCATTTTTAATGCTCCAGCAACTTCTTGTGCAACGATTTAACTCTAATTTTGAACCACATTCTTAAAAAAAAAAAAAGCAGAGAGCTAATTTAATAGATGTAGCATAGGAATCCCTATGTTTATATTCATTTTATTGCTGGCAAGAATGTATCTAGGGACTTCCCTGGTTGTCCAGTGGTTAAGAATCCACCTTCCAATGCAGGGGATGTGGGTTCGATCCCTGGTCAGGGAACTAAGATCCCACATGCTGCGGGGCAACTAAGCCCGCGTGCTGCAACTACTGAGCCCGCGGGCTGCAACTACTGAGCCCGTGGGCCACAACCACAGAGCTCACGTGCTCTGGAGCCCGTGCGCCGCAACGAAAGATCCCGCGTGCCACAACTAAGACCTGACGCAGCCAAAAATAAAATTAATTAATTAAAAAGAAAAGAATGTATCGAAAATTTATTCCCACTCACTTCGTGTGTGCATGATATTCAACTAAACATTTCTTAGAGGCGACTCAAAGCTACATAAGACATGCCTTTGCTGGGCTCTTATCCACTTAAAACCTACAAAGATCTGGCTTAGAAGAACTCTGAAACTAAGTTCTACTTCTTTACCTGACTTTCCTGCTCAGAACATTTCCCTGCTTCTTATTGTTATCAAATTGACATAAAGAACCAATCTAGAGGAAATGTTATGACAGCTGAGATTTGCTTCAAAATATTCAGTAGTTGAGAGGGGAGAGTGGGTAGGGAACTAGATGAAAGAAAACAGACTGTGATTTGACAACTGCTAACTGTGGAAGCTGGGTAGGGAGTGTTCTACTTCTGCATGTTACAGCCACAACTTGGGTCGGTTCTCTCTTCACAGATTTGTGCTTATACCTTCTTAAGTTAAATGATGCAATTAAGGGTTTTGATTCTAAAGGATCCCTGCACAAGCCACTGGGCAATGTGAAAGACCAGAGCTGCCTGGCTGTAAATTTGTATTCCTGGCACATGGCAGCACGATGCTTAGCACCCTACTGGCACTTAAACACTGGCTGCCTGATCGGCATGTTAATCATCCAGTCTACTCAGCTATGGTGATAGGCTTTAAAAAGCAAGCTTTTGTTAAGAGAAAACACTGCATTTTCTAAGCACCAAAATTCTATTTCTAAGTGATACTTGGGAAAGTGAATCTCTAAATAACAGTTACATATCGATACTTTTAAACAGTGGCACTTCATCTTGGTGGACATGGATCTCAATCCCCACTCCCTCATTCCCTGTAGGGCCCCTGAAAGCAAGGCTGGAGATGGGGAAACCCTGCAGGAGTGCTCTTCTCCCAGCCAGAGATGTCCGATCTTTCAGAGTCCCCTGACAGCCCAACTGGAATTTCTACTTCTGCTCTGATGGGAATTCGGGGTGGGGAAACATAGTATGTGTGCATCCGGCAGGATAAAGTGACCTGGTCAGCACGATGCAACACCTGCAGAAGAGCCTCCAAACCCTGACCTGTTATAGCTGATGTTCCACATGTGGATCCCAGATCTGTAACTCACCTCCATGTGGTACCTGAGGGGATGCTGCTGGGGTTCTAGAAACACCCTTTGGAATGACAAGGCTCATAGCTATGCCTTTGTCCATCTTGCTTTACTGATTTTAAATTCTACCCACTCTGACTCAGATGCACAAGTGAGACAAGGAGTAAATTTGGGGTTCAAATACACGCCTCTTGCACCAAAAGGGGGTGATATGATTTTTAAGCCGCTTTATGATTTGCAAGCAACTCAAGGGCAGGATGGCCTTCTCATTTTCGTATTCACCCCAGCACTTAACACAATGCTTTGCACCTAACAGCTATTCCTGGGGGTTGTGGCACATATATACAATGGAATATTAATCAGCCATAAAAAGAAACGAAATTGAGTTATTTGTAGTGAGAAAGTAGTTCTTAACTACAACATTTGACTGCTTTAAGACACCACCAATTCAGCTTTACAAGACTTCATGAATGTAGGGCAGTGGTATACTGATGAGTTTATGCCCACTAAGAATTCTTTAAAAATAAATCTATCAAAAGTCTGAGACATTGACTTAAGATACTTCTCAGTTTCAGTTCATTGTACATGAATCAGGACAGGCCACGAGTGAGATGGTAGAAAGTGTGACAGGACATTACTAGGGTTCTTCCAGTTCAGGCTTCACTGTCTTTCTCCCGAATGACTTCAGCAGCCTCCTGTCTGGTCTTCCTGCCTCCAGTCCCCTCAAACAACACTAACCTGCTTTCACCATGCTGTTTCTTACGCCATCCTTTAAGACAGCTCAGGTGTTCTGTCCACAAAGCCTTTTCTGAGAGCGTCTTCCTTTCTGCTTCCATCAGGGCTGAGTCAGGTGTGCCTACTCTATAGATACGACTCCCTCAGAAGTCTGTGCACAGCCCTCTCACTGTTCTTAGCATAGGCATTATAATAAATTACAATTATATGTCTATCCTCTCAAGATGGAAAAGGTCCCTGAAGACAGGAAATATGCCTTAATCATCTTTCTATCAGCAGCATCTGGCACAGGGCCTGGCACACAGAGTAAGCACAGAAAATGTGCACCTAGATGAATAAAGCCCAACTCACTGTCCTCCTTGTCTTCCTGACGACCTGCTCTCCTCCTTGGGAAAAATACTTTCCCAAATTATGGCTCCATCGCTGCTGACTGGCTCAGCTGAAATGCTCCCTGCACCCAAAACTGCTCCTCCTCACCCCAACATCACGCCCACTAGCACAAATAAGCCACAAACAAAAACTATAAACCAGGGACTTCCCTGGTGGCACAGTGGTTAAGAATCCTCCTGCCAACGCAGGGGACACACGTTCGAGCCATGGTCCGGGAAGACCCCACATGCCATGGAGCAACGAAGCCTGTGTGCCACATCTACTGAGCCTGCGCTCTACAGCCCACAAGCCACAACTACCGAGCCCGCATGCCACAACTACTGAAGCCCGCGCGCCTACAGCCTGTGCTCCACAAGAGAAGCCACTGCAATGAGAAGCCCATGCACCGCAATGAAGAGTAGCCCCGGCTCGCCGCCTAGAGAAAGCCCTGCATGCAGCTACGAAGACGCAACACAGCCAAAAATAAATAAATAAATTTATAAAAAACAAAACAAACAAACAAGCAAAAACTATAAACCAGTCTGCAAAAACTACAAACCATCATTAATTTTCATAATCACCCAACCTCCTCTGCTCGGCAGTAGGGGGTAAATGAAAGTTTGGCTTGCTACTTTGGTAAGGCTAAACACTAAAATAAAAGAGACAAGAATGCAAGGGACAATTCAAGCAAAGTAAAAATTCCTTTAGTTTGAAGACAGTCTGGGAGAGAATGTGTAACTGAAGTGGGAGATGACCACATGTTTCTGAAGTGCTGCAAAAGTACTGGTCTACCCCATCTTTCAAACCTTCTCTATACAAAAGTTTTGTCTTAGGACATTTTTTTTTCTCCTTTGGGAGATTTCTGAGTTATGAGTTAATGGGAAAACATGACTTTTTTTTTTTAAACTGAAATTCACTTTATAATTAACTTTGGTGTAACATTTTCCTACAAAGCTTAGGATACCTATTGAAAGAAAATAGTTGTATTAATCCATGTCTGAAAGCATCAATCTGACTTACTGGAAGTAAATCTGAAATGAAAGTTTTCCTTCTGACTTTCCTTCTATGAGGAATTTCTTCCATTTCATCATCCTCAACCAAATCATCACCATTAACATTCTGTAATGTGTCCTCAGTCTCTGCAGCAGTTTTTATCCTTTGAGTTTCGGCCTCCTTCATTTGAATAACCATTTCACCAGCATCCATTTCCAGAACTTCAGATAAGATCTTTAGTATGGCATTTATGATTTCTGCCTGACTCTTGGATGGAATAATGTCCTTTAGATTCCAAATTGTGCCTGTGGGGAAAAAAATGAGCATGAGGACAAAGAAATCGACTGTGAAATCTTTTATTAAATACAGTTTCCATGAGAGTGGCTCTTTAAGCTCAGGTGTAATTTCAAAAAATCCCAATCCCACTGCCTTTGTTCAGTTTTTATTAAATGTCAAACAGCTTTGCACAGAGGCAGCTCCCTTTATTACAGCAGTCCTTCACAATCGTCTCCTTTTCTTGGCACACAATGCCTTGCTCTGATACACCAGAGAGCAACAGATCAAGAGAATACCGATCGAGTTTCTTTTACCATGACAAATTGAGTTGCCTGGCTTTCTTTCATCTTAACCTGAGCTGCTCTCCTAAGCAGCTTCTTATATTCCAAGAGTGGAATGGAATGCACTAAAATTCTAAGGTCTCACGGACAACCAGAGAGCAGGTTCTTGGTTTTTTGCTTATGAAACTAGAACAGCTACCACTAAGTAGTTAGACTAATTAAAAAAAAAAAATGTGACGGTTAAAATAAAAATCATTCCTGGGTATATATATTCAAAAAGAATTGAAAGCGAGGACTCAGACGGACATCTGTAGAACCATATTCATAGCAGCATTATTCAATAACAAAAAGGTGGAAGCAAGCCAATTGTCCATCCACAGATGAATGGATAAACAAAACGTCATGTATACATACAGTGGAATATTATTCAGCCTTTAAAAGGAAGGAAATTCTGACACATGCTATAACATGGATGAACCCTGAGGACATTACACTAAGCGAAATAAGCCAGTCACAAAAAGAAAAATACTGTATGATTCCACCTATTTGAGGCACTAGGGTAGTCAAATCCATAGAGACAGAAAGGAGAATAGCAGTTGCTGGGGGCTGAGGGGAGAGGGAAATGGAGTTGTTTAATGTGTACAGAGTTTCTGTTTTGCAAGATGAAAAGTGTTCTGGAGATTGGTTATACAACAATGCAAATGTACACTGACTGCTTAACTGTACACTTAAAAATTGTTAAGATGTTAATTTTATGTTATGTGTATTTTATCAGTTTAGGGGAAAAAACCACCTCTCAAGATAAATTACCCCTGGAAGACCAAAGGGCAAGAGGAAAATATATAATAAGTTTCCTACTACTTGACATGTCATCAGATTATTTCTTCTTTCTGTATTTAGAAATTCTGGGGAGATGCATTGCAGGTAAAGATCTTATAGGAAAGTGGATGGTCATGTCTTAGATGCCTACACTACAGTCAACTTCTGAACTCACTGGTTCATAAATAAGAGGGGGTCCTGACAACAGCATTTCTTTATCAGACAACAGTAGTTTGTTAAACTAAAAACAAATTTAATCTTAGAAGGCTTTGAAACTATGCAGAACCGCTTGAATTAAGGGTCTCCAATAAAATATTAAAATTTTCAGAACAGACTAAGCAAAGAAAGCCCTGATGTGGTGGAATGGGGGAATAACTTTGTCCCCCATCTCTACCTACTACAAGTAACTAAAAAAGCACACTATCACATATGGCTAAACTTTACCTGCCACCAATGTCTTTAATAGAATATATTCCATGGAATTGACAGGAGAAAGCATTGCTGATTCCAGCACATGCAATGCTGGGGCACTGAAAGATTTCAGTAGCTCTGGGTTATCTTCAGTCACCGTCTGCAAACAATATGCTATAGAGACAAACATCAAATATTTAGAAAAAAATGAATTCTGCTAGGATAATTTAAACCAAAATAACTCATCAAAAAACATTTGCATCTTTACAAGTTCTTTGGACACAGGTAGCTCTTGTAGGAGATATACGCTTTCCCTCAAACACGGTACATGCACATGAGGCTTCCCAAACTATCAGAGGTATAAAAGACCTTTTTTCCTTTTTTCTTAACTTCTAATCCTTTATAAAACTATACTTTTATAAAATATAATTTAAAAGCCTCTTAACCACCGTGACAATGTGGAATTACTATAAACATTTATAAAGGTTTAGCCTCTATTTCTGTACTCATCACAGACCAGTAGCAAACAGCCTGCGGACCAAACACCAGTGCACTGACAACACTGTCAGGGTAGTTCTGTTGTCAAAGACAAGCCCTAGGTTTGGGAACATTCTGGCTTCTTTGAAATTCAGCATGACCTTAAAAGTCAGAGTTATTTCTGGTGAAACATATTTAAGGAAAAAAGTATTTTATATAAAAATATGAGCAAATTAAGAGATGGGTAAAATATTAACAGACATATATGATTTATTTAGCACTTAACTGTTCTCTGGCATTAGAACAAGACAATGGATTACAACTTGTAAATTAGAAATAATTAACTGTAAGTATAAAAACAGTTGGGATTGCATGAAAGGTCTGACTGAAGAACAAATGAGGAAGGAAGCACAAATGAGGAAGCAAGCCCAATTTTGTTTTCTTTGAGATACTGTAGACCATACAAATCCATTTCTTTCCAGGTCTAAAACTTCCAAAGCAGATCGTTCCCATCCAAATTAGTAGTCAAAATACATTTATATATAAATCCATATATATGCATATGTGTACATATACATATATCCCAATGTAGTATTTTTTTCATTAAGGGCCTAATTAAATTCACTTTAGCAAAAAAGCAAGATAAGTTGTGATTGCTAAAACAACGCAAACTCAAAGAAAGCTATATTAATACGTAGTATGGAATCTCAGAATTTCACTTTACTATACGTAAACCGCGCTTGATTTTCAAAACAAAAGTAATTTGACATTTGTTTAAAAAATCATGAACCTAGGTAAGTGCCAAGGAAAACACTGCTATACAATGCAAAATAACTTTATTCTGATCCATTTTTTTAAAGTTCTTTAAAAAAGTTCTTTAGGAAAAAAACTAAATAAATAACCAAATCTACAAAACTTAAGGCCACAAAACAGAAGTGAAGTTTCTCTTTTAAAAGCTATGAACTTTCCTGAAATTCTCTTATTGTAATAAAGACTGTCCTGTGAGACTAAAAGTCACCTACCAATTTCCTAGTTCGACTGTTTTTAAAATTCTCATTTACTCACAAATCTCCCCTTTGCCAGAGATTCCATTTTTGAGAAACTGATTTAAAATTTTCTTCCCAGTAGTATTTATTCCACTATTATTTTTTCCTTTTCTGTTCTATTTCCACTAGAGCCAAGAGAAACACTGGTAAGGGGAATACACTTCAGTAAGCGGAATAAACTTGTCCTTGCCAGGAGAAATACACAGTTAAATAAAAGGACAGCCAGATGCCTATATTATGATGGGTAGAAAAAAATGCTTTTCACCCATTATTTCTCCACTTGCCCCCAGAGTTCTGCTGAGCCACCCACCCTCTGGTTTCTGTCTCCTCCCCCTGCTGAGTAAGAGCCCCCGGTGGCTCTCTAACCCCATGTACAGAAGGCGAAGGAGCTAAGGCAGCTGAAGCTGCCAGACTTTGCTTTCCCTGTCTGGAAGGCAAGCAGGCCTTTGTGAAATTCCAATCACTTATTTTCCTCTCTCAAAAAAAGCACAGGTTATCAAAAGTATTCTTCTGGAAGTATGAGATAGTGGTACAAGCCATTTAAATAAGTCTACATTCCAGTTAACTTTGGCTCAAAGGCCTGGTAGTTGTGGGTTATTGTTTCTCAGTAAATGGGAGATGAAAACTTCAAGAATTAATAAAGCCTTCTAAGAATGGTAGTATACTAGAAACCACATATGCTCACATAATTACTTTTCTCCCTCTCAGAGTCAAGAGCAGGAAAACTACATGAGTAAGTAAAGCATTAATCACAGACTTTAAAAGATTCAGAATAGAACTCAGCTATGCATTTACTACATACAATGAGAAAAAAAATCACTCCTGTAGAATAAACATGCTATGTCTGAATAAAAAATTTTGAATAAGGCCACACATACTTTTCTTCACTTACCTACTGAAATGGCCAGGTCAACATTGGTGGAAAACCTACTTAAATACTTTAATACAATCTCCAAACACCCTTCTTTGTTGAATATAGATACTGCTCTACTACTGCATTCACTAAATTGAAGGGGGGAAAAAAAAGTTTTACTATTCACATTTTAACATTATCAACCACAGAAATTCATGAAAAAATAATTAGGCTTTGTAAAAGAACCAAAGAGTTGTAGTCAAACACCCACCATTTTTATAGATGAAGAAACCAATGCCCATTTATAGTCACTGTGCAGGAACACAACTGGCTATCTGTATTTTTATTTCCATCACAGTAGGATCTTTTAGCCAATCTCTTTACCCGCATGCCAATTTCCTTACAGGAGGTTAAAGATGGAAGAGAGCTTAGAAATCATTTACTTCAATTCCTCATTTTGTCGATAAGGAAACTCAGACCCCAAGAGGTGAAGTGATCTGTCCAAAGATCACGCACTTTGTTACTGGTGAGTCTTTGGATCCAGCTTACTTGTCTTTCCACTGTATCACAGTAATAATAAATTAAAGTAAGGATAAAAGGCCTCTATACTTATCACACAAAAAGTACAAATTTAAAAGAAAGTAAAATTAAAATTTTATTCATTCCATCTAGACTGTTATAATTTTAACAGAATTTGCAGTCTGCAACAGAGAAACTGTTATAATAAATATTTTTGAAATTACACTATTTTTTAATAAAAGATCAGAATTAATGTTATCAATGTTATTAATTAACATATATGCTAAATATAGGGTAAACAGAGCAAATTATAATAATTTTATCCCTGGTTCCAGAGAAGAATATTCCTCCAGACATACCATATATACACATAACAGACTAACAGCTAACAGAGCTGACTAAATGATTAAATTCAATCCTGCTGTCTAAAGGTAAACTATTTTCTGTTTGTGTATCCATCTATCCATCCATCCATCCATCCATCTAGTTACTGCAACACTGCTATGAACCTCCCCTCAAGAAGCCCATAGTAAAGTCAGGAATAGTCAGGAAAATAAAGCATAAATGTGTTAAGATAATGGGCACTCAGGAAAGAGAGATCACTGTGGAGACCACTTTTTCAGGCACTTTTCAAAGAAAACTTTTTTTAAATTTCTGAGTTCAACAATTTATATATTAAAGTTATCTGAAAAACAGCACCCACTAGCTTGCTTGAATATGGCATTTCCTCAAATCTGATCTCTCCAATTTTCCTGGTAGAATGCATCCACTAGTTTAAAATGAAATCATGGGGGGGGACGAATAAATTGGAGGATTGGGACTGACATATACACACTACTATATATAAAATAGATAACTAATAAGGACCTAGTGTAGACCACAAGAAACTCTACTCAATAACTCTACAATAGCCTATATGGGAAAAGAATTTAAAAATGAGTGGATATACGTATATGTATAACAGATTCACTTTGCTGTACACCTGAAACTAACACAACATTGTAAATCAACTATACTCCAATAAAAATTTAAAAATAAAAACTAAAAAAAAAAAGAAATCATAGGCAAGTTTGGATTGCTGTGTAGGCAGCTTTCCAGGATCCAACTTAATCTTGTATTCTATGAAGTACCTGTGCTTTAGGTCAGAAATAATCATCGCTGCTGAATGAAAATAAGGAAATGACAGATTCTTGCTAGAATCTGGCTAGAAATGTGAGACAATAAAATGGCGTAGAAAAAAATGCAGGTTGTGTTTCCAGCCATCTCCATTCCTAAAAGCAAGTCCACCCCCCCCCCCCCCCCCCCCCCCCCCCCCCCCCCCC
>NC_041230.1:22627571-22633147 GCF_002837175.3 Physeter macrocephalus | reverse complement strand
ACCCCTACTCCCACCCTCCCCCGCCCCGGGCCACTGTTACAATGATGGAACGGAGCGTGGCCTTCTTCCTACTGGAACCAAAGGAGCTCTTCTCAGGTATCTACTTTCCTGTCAAATGGCACCGGCCACGGGAGAGGAGTAAAGCACCCACTGAGGTCTGTGGTCCCTGTCTCATTCCAGGTGCCAGGCCAAAGCATCTACTGCACTGGAGCCTGGCTGGCTTTAAGACAACTGCTCCTTAAGGTACACGGGTAGTGGGGGAGGAAGGAGGTGCAGTGGGTACTAATGACCACGATTCCTCTTATTTTTGTCAGCAGCAATGACTGGAGAGAAGAGCAGTAAAGCAAAAAAGGACGCAGTGATGCTATGAGGAAAACGGCTTGGGAAGGACAGTTGATCTTAGGTCACTTGATGAGACCTCCGACCAAGCACTAACATCACAGATTTACACGCCTACCAAAGAGAACAGAGATTCCTCTGCAGTTTAACAGAGGGAGCAGCAGCCTGAGTAGCACTGAAGCAGGAGGCTGCGTTTGGAAAGCATCTTACCATATATTCCACAGCACGTTTACGGCCTCATTGGCTATGTTTTCAATAGAATTTCTGTTCTGATCTTTTTTTTCCTGTGGAGACATCTCATTTGAATCCAGTCCAGTACTACACTGAAACCAAATACCATGATTAGCACCTTTGTTCAAAAGAATAATTAAACAGAAAGACAGTGAAGAATCACAAAAAGTAAACATCAAAACTGATAGTGGTTGCCTATATGGGAAAAGAATCTAAAGAAAAAAAAAAGAGTGGATATATGTATATGTACAACTGATTCACTTTGCTGTACACCTGAAATTAACACAACATTGTAAATCAACTATGCTCCAATAAAAATTAAAAAAAAAAAATGAGGGGCTTCCCTGGTGGCACAGTGGTTCCCAACCAAAAAAAAAATGATAGTGGTTAACAAGCTCATCAAATTCTCATAAACAGTACAGTTCCTGTAACCCTGCGCCCTTCTGGCAAGAAATACAGACAAGAAACGTTCACAACTCACTGTACAAACCGGATAAAAAGCATTTCACATTTTAAGTGAAAATGTAAAATCAATACAAAATATTTTATCTAATGTGGTAAAGACAGTAGATAAGGCAAAGAAAAGTAACACATAATAAGAGCTAACATCTATACAGTACCTTCTATGTGCAAGGCACTATTCTAAGCAGTTCATGTCTGCTATTTAATCCTCACCACAAACCTATGAAGTAGATGAACTCTTATCCCTAATCTCCTGCTAGAAATAGGAAACAGAGGTACAAAGAGCTTGCTGAAGGTGTAGCTTAGCATCTAGTGAAGTGGGATTCAGATCCAGGCATCCTGGCTCCGAAGTGGGTGCTCTGAACCACTCTGCAGTTCTGCCCCTCTCCTACAATCCACAGCACTCTCTAAAGCAGGCTTCTTAATCTTAGCACTATTGACATTGGGATGGGATGATTCTTTGCTGTGGTGCATGTGGCTGTCATGCGCAATGTAGGATGTTCAGCAGCGTCCTTGGCCTCTACCCACAAGATGCCAGTAGCAACCCCTACTCCAAAGCCATGACAATCAAAAATGGCTCCAGACATTGCTAAATGTCCCCTGCAGGGCACATCATCCCTAGTAGAATCCCTGTTCTAAAGGGAACAAGACTGACACCTCTCATCAAAACTGGATATTCTTTACATGGCCTCAAGTGAAAATTACCCATCAATACAGAATAGTGGACCAGAGCCACGGCAGAGGAAGAGCTCCTTAATCCCTGAACTACAACATGCAATAAAGGTGGCATGACGTTAAATCTGAGAACATAATCTAGTCTTCTCGGCAAATTCCTAATGTCTGTGCTTCAGATTCCTCATCTGTAAAACAGGAATAACAATACCTGCCAAATAGGACTGCCCCGAGGATTAAGTGAAATAATACACAAGACAGCACCTAGCACATAAATAAGCAACCAATAAATACAAATTATTTTCACTGTATGAAGTTTAAAGTCTAAAGGGGTCAGTCTATAGTTTCAGGAAGGTCTTTTGCAACAAGCAGATAAATAAAGGTAGTGGGGACAAACTAGAGACTAGTATCCATGATGAGATCAGTGTTTCCAGGAAAGAAATATAATTCCTATAGAATGTTTTGAGGGAAGACAAAATAACTAACACCAAAGTACTTAAAAAGCAAAACAGGGACTTCCTTGGTAGCACAGTGGTTAAGAATCCGTTTGCCAATGCAGGGGACACGGGTTCGATCCCTGGTCCGGGAAGATCCCACATGCCGTGGAGCAACTAAGCCCGTGCGCCACAGCTACTGAGCCTGTACTCTAGATCCCACAAGCCACGACTACTGAGCCCTCGCACCTAGAGCCCATGCTCCACAACAAGAGAAACCACTGCAATGAGAAGCCCAAGCACCGCTACGAAGAGTAGCCCCAGCTCACCGCAACTAGAGAAAGCCCACGCACAGCGACAAAGACCCAACGCAGCCAAAAATAAATAAATAAATTTATTTAAAAAAAAAAAAAAAAAAAAAGGCAAAACAAAACCCCAAACCGTCTGAGTGTGTATACTAACAGCAACCTGGGAAAGCGGCATATAAATAAATAAATTTATTTAAAAAAAAAAAAAAAAAAAAAAGGCAAAACAAAACCCCAAACCGTCTGAGTGTGTATACTAACAGCAACCTGGGAAAGCGGCATACCTCTTTCAGCAGTACGACCAGCGGAGTCATGATATCCTTGGTCACCATGTCATCACAAACTTCGAAACCGCCACAAGCACTGAGATTTCTACACGAGAAGTTTAAAACAGTTTTTACTTTCAGACCACATGTCACAAAACATATTAAGCCCTCAAGTTTATTTCTATTTCTACCCATACTTAAGGTTTCCCGGAAGAAATCGTTTATGATTCCTGTACGATGCTGCACAGCCAATCCACAGATCTCCACCTATGCTGATCCTTGCTCTACATGAAGTAAACAGATGTCTCTGTCTTGTAACTGCTTAGTTTTCAGGACTGAGACGATACACAGGGAGAGGCAGGACTTCTCCTATTTAATGTGAATCAGTCATGGCCTGATCTTTTTTTTTTTGGCCACACAGCCTGGCTTGTGAGATTTTAGTTCCCCAACCAGGCATTGAACCCGCACCCTCCACAGAGAGAGCACGGAGTCCTAACCACTGGACTGTCAGGGAAGTCCCCTGCCTGATCTTATATGAAGGGAACTTTCCTTGGAATCAACACTTCCAGGGTAGGAAGGGTGAGGCTATTGAGAAAGACATTCCCTTGAAGCAATCCTGACTAAATTTAATTTTGATTGGAAAGACATTGCTTGCCCTCTGAGTACACAGCACTGTGCTAGGCACTCCGGATATGAAGCCTCACCATCTTCCAGGAGCTCTCAGTGTGTGTATGCTTTGGGGGAAGGGTAGGGCTTTCCACACACTGTTTCCTCCATCAAGTGGTTAATCCCCACTCATCCCCCAGATCTCACCTCAAACATCACACCCTTAGGGTTTTCTTCCCTGAACCCCCAGGTATACCTTCTCATAGCATCTTCTGTAAATATCATTGGCTGTAATTACACACTTGTGTGATTAGTTGCATAATGCCTGCCTCCCTCAATACTGTAAGATCCATTAAGGACAGAAATTATGTGTATTGTTCACTGCCACATGCCCACGACCTAGCCCACTGCCTGGTGCACAGCAGGCACTCAATATATACTTGCTAAATCAATGAACGAAACAGAATAAATAAAGACAGAGCTATGAAAACTACGAATATTAACTTTACTCTTGCCCCCCCTACAGTCCATTCTCTGCACAGCTACCAGAGTGGCCTTTTGAAAAGGTAAATTAGACCAGTCACTCCTGCTTAGAATAGGTCCTTTAGCTCTACACCACCGGATCCTTATCCATCTCTCCAGCCTCAACTCTTACAATGCCCGCCCTCCACTCTATTCGGCCACATAACCTTCCCATTCTTTAACCATGCCAAGCCCTCTGCTGTTGCTGTTCCCTCTGTCAGGAATGCTCTTTCCCTTGTTTGTCCACGCCTGGCTCTAGCCTCCAGAGCCAGGAGGCTAGAGTTCACAAACGTCATCTAAAGATCACCCAATTTAAAGTAACTTCCCACCCCCAACTCCTCATCCTCTTGGTTTCTCCATAGCACCACTTACGATCTAATGTTATGTTTCATCTGTTTACTGGTTTCCTGTCTACCTCTGCATCAATAGGGGTTCTGTGAAGGCAGGTATCTTGGCTGTCTTGCTCAATGTCCTGCCTGCTCAAAATCTACCACACCTAGAACACCTGGCATATATACTGGAAGAGTTCACTGAACCTCAGGACTCCATGGAGGCTCCCTGGAGAGAGTACAACGATGCGCTAGGCCTTGAGGAGAGGACGTTTGACAGGTGGCTACTGCAGGTGAAGCAGCAATGCGTGTAGTCCGGGGCTCATGGGGTCCTCCGGAGTCTGAAGCCTGAGTTCAAATGCCCCCTCTGCAAATAGGAGAGCCTCTGCAGTTCTTGGCCCTCCCGAGCTGCCGCAGACAAGTGCACTGAGGATGAAACCGATTAGCTACGGTGCGTGGCACACAGGAGGCGCCAGCTGGACGCCGTGGGCCCGGATCCGAGGCACCACCCCGGACCCCATTCCTTGCTCACCTCAGTGCGCCAGCCGCCGTCTCCCTCACCGCCAGGCTGGGGTCGAGCAGCAGCGGCCCGAGGCGTCGCACGGCGTCCCGGCGAGCCAGGCCCGGCAGCGCCGGCCGCTGCTGCACCAGCCGGGCCAGCCCCGCGCAGGCGCACTCGCGGACCTCGGCGCTCGGGTGCTGGAGCTGCGGGAAAGAACAAGTGTCAAAGGGAGAGCAGAGCGCACGCGCTGGGGCGCGGCGGCAGGGGCGTGTGGCGTTGCTGGGGGACTCCGTGCGAGGCCTGCCTCCCGCCCCTCCCCGCGCGGCCCGGCGAGCCCTCGCCTCACTTTTTCTAGCAGCTCCGCCGCTGGCCCGTCGTCCTCCTCTGGCTCAGTCCCGTTCGCCGCCGCCGCCTCGGCCTGACAGTCGCCTGTAGGGGAGAACTGAGGTCTCTTGAAGCGTTTCGTCCGGCTCTTGCCCATGGTGAACTGCGCTGGCGAGAAGACCGAGAGAGGAGGGCAACAGCAAGACGGTAGAGTCTGCTCAGCTGGCAGCAAGGTCGTGCAGTATAGGGGTCTACGCACTACTGTTCAGCTGGGCCCGAGGACGGCCCGAGCCCACATGGGGAAGCAATGCGCATGCGCTTGGCGTGTCCGCGGCGGAGTGAGGTAGTGGCCAGCGCGGGGAGCGCGCAGGCGTAGAGGGGAGGTTGGGCGGGCCCAGACCTTGCGGAGGGGCGTGCCTTATGAGTTTTCTCAGGAAGGGGAAGGCTTGATTTGTTTGTTTGTTTTTGTGGTATGCGGGCCTCCCTCTGTTGTGGCCTCTCCCGTCGCGGAGCACAGGCTCCGGACGCGCAGGCTCAGCGGCCATGGCTCACGGGCCCAGCCGCTCCGCGGCATGTGGGATCCT
>NC_041230.1:22606977-22622605 GCF_002837175.3 Physeter macrocephalus | reverse complement strand
CGGCCATGGCTCACGGGCCCAGCCGCTCCGCGGCATGTGGGATCCTCCCAGACCGGGGCGCGAAGCCGGTTCCCCTGCATCGGCAGGCTGACGCGCAACCACTGCGCCACCAGGGAAGCCCAGGAAGGCTTGATTTGAAGGGTAGAACCGACTCCGCCTCCCACCAGCTAGTGACATTTGTCAAGTTACTGAACTTGCCAAACCTTTATTTCCATAATAATCAAATGCGATTAAGGATACCTAACTTGCCAGGTTATTGTGAGGCTTAAAAAAATATTATGGGGCTTCCCTGGTGGCGCAGTGGTTGAGAGTCCGCCTGCCGATGCAGGGGGCGCGGGTTCGTGCCTCGGCCCGGGAGGTTCCCACATGCCGCGGAGCAGCTGGGCCTGCGCGTCCGGAGCCTGTGCTCCGCAGCGGGACAGGCCACAGCAGTGAGAGGCCCGCGTACCGCAAAAAAAAAAAATTAAAAAAATAAAAAATAAAAAATAAAAAAAAATATATATGTATATAATGTAAAGCGCCTAACTCCAAGCCTGATGTATGTATGTAGTAGGTGCTCAAAAAATATTAACCACGATTTTATTTTGTGCCTAGCACAGCTCCTGTCATAAACAAAGTGCCTATTTGATGGACTCCCTAAGAAGTTACTAAACCTTCCTGCCTCAGTTTCCTCATCAGTGAAATGGGGATACCAATAATATATACGTAATGGACTTGTTATAAGGATAAATGTGTTAATGTGTTTAATATGCTAAGAACAGAGACGGGCACATAATAAGCACCATATAAATGTATGGTTGAAACTTTCATTTAACAAATAACAAAAGGATTTTTTCACAAATATTTATTGAGTACCAGGTACAGTGCTGGGCATTGGGATAAAACAATAACCAAGACAGATATGGACCCTGTCATTTGTCTTTGTCCTTATGGAGTTTACAGTTTAGTGAGAGATGTGTTAAATATATAATTATGTGAGTATTTAATTACAGTTGTGGTAAGTACTCAGAAAGAAGGAAAAGTACAGGAGAATCTCATGTAGTCTTTATAATTACATGTATTTATGGAGCACCCAATAGATATATAGCTTTCAGGTCACCAATGTGTGAGAGAAAAGTTCCATCCCATGGCAACCCTACCCTCAAAGAGTTGACTGTCTAGTAAAGGAAATGACTAATTACTATAGCATATTTTGGAAAATAATCAGAGGTGTAGCTAAAGTTGTACAGAAGCTGAGGCCTATCAAAGACCAACTTTAGGTACAAGGAAAACTTGGAGCCCCCAGATATATGTTGGTGGGTTTTACTTCCTAGATCTCTCTTTTCTGGCTACTGATCTCCTAACCTCCCTAGTCCAAGCTACTATCTTCTCTTGTCTTGACCACATGGCCTTCTGGTCTTTTTCTACCCTCACCATCC
This sequence comes from Physeter macrocephalus, assembly GCF_002837175.3. NCBI lineage: Eukaryota > Metazoa > Chordata > Mammalia > Artiodactyla > Physeteridae > Physeter > Physeter macrocephalus. Next base: position 22,621,187 of record NC_041230.1, on the reverse strand, counting down.
GTTGAGAAGCTGGAGTGATTTCTTTCAGAATGAATATCCCTCCAACTTTCTCATGTGCACTCCTTTGCTTGAAGCCTTTCAATGGCTTCCATTTCTCTTAGGATGGGGATCAAAATCTTAGCCGGCTGCAGTGTCTCATCCCAGCCTGCAGCTTCATCTCACGTCACCTCCTGCATTCTGCCCTTAAGCTGCCCTCCAAAGGGCCTCTTCTGCCTAAGGACTTTGGACAAGCCCCAGACCCCAGCCCTGTCACGGTGAATGCAAGAGTCACTTCTTCATAGGTGCCTCCTCTGATTTTGAAGTCTGAGGTGGGTCTCCCTTGAGATGGCACATATCCTGTTCCTTCGCTTCAAAGCACAGTTCAAAATTACAGTTAAACTTAAATTTGTGTATAGTTCTACACAATTCTTATACCCATACTCTGCCCAACTGCACACTAAACCTTGTGAGGATAAGACTGCCTGTTTTCACACATCACTGTCTTCCCAACACTGGCCAAGACCTGGCACAAAATAAGCATGCCATTTCTTAAATGAATAGAGACCACATAATCAAGAGAGTAGGGCATGCAATCTAGACAGAATAGGGGGAGACAAAACAGATTCTTGCTATTTCTCTCACTGTGGGGATGAGCAAGAAAAAATAGTTCAAAACCTTAGTCGGGGGAGAACTGTGGGATCTATTTCATTACTATTTCCTGTGAGAAATTACATTTCTGCTAAAAATGAATGATAAGCTATTTAATGAGCTTAAGAGCCCTTCCAGGACCCACCTAAGATCATCAGTCTTAGGGGAAGCCCAGTGACCTTTAACCAGTCTAATAATCCAGGTTAACCAGGCATTTTAAAAAATCCAGCCAAGCAATGATTGACATGATCAACGTCAATGATCCAGCCAACCATCCCCTTTTCCTACAAATTATCATTGTCAAGAGGGAATTTTTGAATTAGATTGCTTAGAAGCCTCTTTCCTTTTGAGACAATAAAAATGCTTGTAATCAATTATTTGCAGATAAATTTTGTTTTAAATAGGAACTAGCTTTTCTCTCAGACTCCTGTTTCTCCCCCTTCACACGTCTGTTGGGTAATCTTCCTAAAAACACACTCCGATCAATATTCGTTGAAAACCTTTGACAGTCCCCTGTAGGTGCATAACTGAACCAGGTAGAATCAGGCTCAGACTTTTACATGACTTACCTGTGCGGCCACAGCACCCTGCCACATGCTTCCAACACCTCATCTCTTGCCTGGGAGCCTCCTCAGTCACCCCAGAAACTCTTTGGACTTTCCTTTACCCAGGCCTGGGGGCTATATAGCTCAGCAAGCTTCCCCAGTACACCCTGGCATTAATCATTTCCATTTTCCTGATACACAGTCTCAGATCTACTTCCAGTTCCTCTGAGTGTTACAGACTCATTGTGGGATAGGAGATGTAAACCAAAAAGATGGCTGTCCTGTGGGGCCAGGCCTGTTGTCCTCCTGTCCCAGAAGATACTCTATCCTCAGCCCTCCGTGTACCGTTTTGTACAGTGCAAATCTACACCAGGGGTTCTAAACGGGGGGATGACTTTGCCCCTCAGAGGACAAATGTCTCCTGGGCAGCAATATTGCCCTAGGGTAAGAATCAGAGAAATGTACTTTTGTTGAGTGACTATTTGCTTATTGGCCTAGACTCTATGAAGTTAGATATAATTTATAGATTGATAAATTGCAAATGATTTTGTCCTATTGAGATGCAAATTATTTCTGTCTAGTAGAAAATATAACCTCAAAGAATACAATTTCATTGCCTTGTAGGACATAACCAATTTCATACCTAACCTAGCAATCTTCTTTCTTTTTTGAGGTATCGTTGATGTACATTACATAAGTTTCAGGTGTACAACATAGTGATTCACAATTTTTAAAGGTTATATTCCATTAGTTATAAAATATTACAATTTATATAAAATATATTCCCTGTGTTGTATAATATATCCTTGTAGCTTATTTATTTTATACATAGTAGTTTGTACTGTTTGGTGTTTTTTTTTTTTGGCCGTGCCACGTGGTTTGCGGCTTGCGGGATCTTAGTTCCCCAACCAGGGATCGAACCCATGCCCCTTGCAGTGGAAGCTAAGGAGTCTTAACTGCTGGACCGCCAGGGAAGTCCCTAGTAGTTTGTACTTCTTAATCCCCTCCCCCCCTTCCCTCTCCCCACTGGTAACTACTAGTTTATTCTCTGTATCTGTGAGTCTATTTCTTCTTTGTTATAGTCACTATTTTATTTTTTAGATTCTACATATAAGTGATACCATACAGTATTTGTCTTTCTCTGTCCAACTTATTTCACTTAGCATAATACCCTCCAAGTCCATCCATTTTGCAAATGGCAAAATTTCATTCTTTTTTATAACTGAGTAGTATTCCATCATATATATATACCACATCTTCTTTATCCATACATCTGTTCATGGACACTTAGGTTGCTTCTGTATCTTGGCAATTGTAAATAATGCTGCTATGCACATTGGGGTGCGTGTATCTTTTTCAACTAGTGCGTTTGCGCGCTCTCTCTCTCTCTCTCTCTCTGTCTCTCTCTCTCTCTATATATATATATACACACAGGAGTGGTATTGCTGGGTCATATGGTAGCTCTATTTTTAGTTCTTTGATAAACCTCCATACTGTTTTTCACAGTGGCTGCACCAATTTACATTCCCACCAACAGTGTGCAAGGGTTCCCTTTTCTCCACATCCTCACCAACATTTGTTATTTGTGTTCTTTTTGCTGATAGCCCATTCTGACAGGTGTGAGGGGATATCTCACTGTGGTCTTAATTTGCATTTTCCCTGATGATTAATGACGGTGCGCATCTTTTCAGGTGCCTGTTGGCCATCTGTATGTCTTCTTTGGAAAAATGTCTATTCAGTTCTTCTGCTCATTTTTTAATTGGGTTGTTTGTCTTTTTGATGTTGAATTGTTTATGTATTTTGGATAGTAACCCCTTATCAGTCGTATCATTTGCAAATATTTTCTCCCATTCAGTGGGTTGTCTTTCCATTTTGTCGGTGGTTTAGTTTACTGTGCAAAAGCTTTTAGGTTCAATTAGGTCCCATTTGTTTATTTTTGCTTTTATTTCCTTCAGTTTAGGATCCAAAAAACTATTGCTGCAATTTATGTCAGAGTTCTGCCTATGAACACAACATTGTAAAGCAACTATACTCCAATAAAAATTCATTTAAAAATAAATTAAAAAAACCAAAAAAAAAAAAAAAAAGAGTGCTGCCAATCTTTTCTTCTTTCTAGGAATCTTATGCTTTCCTAGCAGTCTTGTTTAAGTATATTTTTCCTCACTGAATAAATTTGTTCCTCCTTTATACCAATTTTACAATCTTCCTGGTTCCTTCATTAAGGAACTGACACATGCTCACTATACGTTTATTTGATGAATGAAAATTTAAACTTGTTGAAAATCATCCTTTGACAGTGTTTATTCATAAGGCAAGAAGGGTGTTCACCAGGTACTATGAAGCAAAAAGGCAGGTTACAAAGCAGCATATATAGTATAATCCCATTTTTGGAAAAACACACAAAGGGAATACCTATGAGTGTTTAACTATAGGGGGAGTTAAGGGAGATCATTTAAATATATTATTTTTCAACTATTTTAGTTTGGGGGTTTTCTAGAATGAGCAGGTAGTATTGGCTTATTTATTTATTTATTTATTTATTTATTTATTTATTTATTTATTTATTTATTTATTTATTTATTTATTTATTTATTTATTTATTTAAGCCTGGGCTACTCTTCGTTGCGTTGAGTATAAATAAATAAATAAATAAATAAATAAATAAATAAGCCAATACTATGAGCAGGTAGTATTGGCTTGCTTATTTATTTATTTATTTATTTATTTATTTATTTATTTATTTATTTATTTATTTATTTATTTATTTATTTCTGTTCGTTGCGTTGAGTATAAATAAATAAATAAATAAATAAATAAATAAATAAATAAACCAATACTATGAGCAGGTAGTATTGGCTTGCTTGCTTATTTATTTATTTATTTATTTATTTATTTATTTATGGCTGCGTTGGGTCTTCGTTGCTGTGCGCAGGCTTTCTCTAGTTGCGGCGAGCCTGGGCTACTCTTCGTTGCGTTGAGTATTTAGGGCAATACAGATTGCCCTAAATTCCATCTAACTCACTTAACCTTTGGAAAGGAACAAACCTTAAATGGTTTTGATCCAAACAGAGTGATGGGAGAACATTTTAAGAGCATCCTATTTACCCAAAAGTCAACAGAGTCAGTTCTATCTCTTCGCCTAAACCAGTATTGTCAGTCTTTCTCATTTTAGCCTTTTTAGTGGGTGTATAGCTCCTGGAACCTTCAAACATTGCTGGTGGGAATGTAAAATGGGGCAACCTCTTCAGAAAACAGTTGAGTGGTTTCCTATAAAGTCACGTACACCAGCCCATAATCCAGCAATCCCACTCCAGGTATTCCCAAGAAAAATGAATATATCCACACTGAACTGTACATGAATATTCACAGAAGGTCTATTAATAACAGCCCCAAACTGGAAACAATCCAAATACCCATCAACAGGTAAATGGAGAAACAAAAAAAAGCAATGAAAAGGAATGGATTACAGATACATATATTAACATAGACAAAAAGTCTCAAAAATATGTTTAGCAAAAGAAACCAGACAAAAGAGTACTATATGATTATACTATGATTTCATTTATGTGAAACTCTAGAAACCACAAATCTAAAGAGCCGAACAAGAGTTGCCCAGAGCCAGGGGTTGGGGATGGAACTGACTGGGAAATGGGGGGATGGAACCCTTTGGGGTGATTGAAATGTTCTGTGTCTTGCTTGTAGTGATTGTTACAGGGGTGCTACATTTATCAAAATCCATCAAACTGTACAGTTAAAAACTGGTTTTTATAATAATTAGAGAGTTGTTTTACGTAAATTAACCTCAGTAAAGTTGATTTTTTTAAAAGCCTTTAGAACCTATCCCTGTTTTGATCAGTTCCCCCATATTCATTGGTAATTAAAATGGGTTCCATTCCCTATTTGGAGAGTGAGGGTCTCACTGACAGTATTTATTGAGCCATCACTATGTGCCAGACACTGCTCTAAGAGTTTTGCACGTATTAAGCTATATAAACCGTCAACAATCCCATGTGACGTTAGCATCCCTATGTTAGAGATGAGAGAACTGAGGCACAGAGAAGTTAAGCTACTTGCCTAAAAGCATGTGATTTGCAAACGACAAATATGGGACTGACCCTACACAGTCAGACTTGAGTTGTAATAAATGCAATACACTATCTCCTAATGAATTTGTTGGTATTTACTGAAGAGCTAGCAAACTGAGGAAACCAAAGTTTTAATGGGTAACACCAGATAAAGGAAGGAACATAGAAAATGACTATGTATAAGAGCAGAGCAAAGGCTCCCAAATTGGGTAAAATGCTCTCTATACCTGTTTCTCCACTCATAAAATGAACTACTCCAGCTAGCAAACTCATATTCATTTTGCTACCTCACTGAAAAGAAGTATTTATATATATACACAATTTGAAAAATCATAAAAGGAGGAACGGCAGTCCCTTGCTTTACTTCTTCCCAACCCCAAGCCCATTCTAGGAAGTAGACATTCTCAACTCTTCTACCTGTTTCTCCTATTATTATCTCCATGCTCCCAAATGATAAGCTATTACTTTTTCTTATTTGTCAGTATCATATACTATTTCTTACCTTCTTGCCCTGGTAGGTAAGGACTTGGCTCTCCTGTACCCTCTCCCCCATTTCTCCTTCATCCAACAAAACTGTACCACAATTAAATCAGCGATCACTATCCAAATTACTAGGACAATGCAAATATTGCTCACTGCTAAACTTCTAAGAAGTCCACTAAAGCCAGTCTCTTTCTTATACAACCTTCATTTTTCTTGGAGTTAATAATTGCCTTTTTTTCATTATCCTGGCTTTCCATCAATCTGCCATTATTTTTTTCCAAATGTCTAACATCTTTGTCAACAGTATTTGCCGTATGTTCAAATATATCCATTCCAGTGATCTCCTTCCTTTCCTCCTGCCCTTATCTGGACTGGGAATTCTCTAAGGATGCCGCACAGCAGTCATACTGGACTGTCATTGTGACTTGAGTATTGGGTTCCCCATTTCCTTTGAAGTTGTTCATACATGAAGAGATAGCAATGGCGTTCACTGTGATAATGTTTACTGTGGAAGCTCTTAACTGGAGTCACTTTATTTATTGAAAAAGTATTCTATATGCATGAGCTCACAAATGTAATCAGATATAATTTCAGAAACCCAGGCCCGGACCCTAGTTTGTTCTAGTTTGTTTTTTTTTTTCCAAACTGTTGCTATTTAAATTTATCTGATTCTTGATTCAGACAAACCAACTCTAAAAGAGACACTTATGAGGCGATTGGGGAAGTATGAGCTGAATATTTGATGGTATGAAATTATTGTTTTAGGGGCTTCTCTGGTGGCGCAATGGTTAAGAATCCACCTGCCAACGCAGGGGACACAGGTTCAAGCGCTGGTCCGGAAAGATCCCACATGCCGCGGAGCAACTAAACCCATGCACCACAACTACTGAGCCTGAGCTCTAGAGCCCTCGAGCCACAACTACTGAGCCCACGTACAACTACTGAAGCTCGCGTGCCTAGAGCCCGTGCTCTGCAACAAGAGAAGCCACCTCAATGAGTAGCCTGCGCAGCGCAAGGAAGAGTAGCTCCCGCTCGCCGCAACTAGAGAAAACCCACGCGCAGCAGCGAAGATCCAGAGCAGCCAAAAACAAATAAATTTTTTTTAAAAAAGCAACTTCTAGCAAGGATATACAGTATTTCTCTTTTGATATACTTAATGAAGTTATAATAGACTTAGCTATTTTAGTTTCCCTACTGTTATTTACCTTACAAATCTTAGCATTTAGCCTTCTATGGTAAGAACCTCCCCATAAAACTAGGTACATTACATAAGAAAACTTATGACTTAGTGTAATTATGTACAAAATTTAAATACCAAAGTTAAGGTTCATTCATTCATTCAACCAACAGTAACTGAGCATCTTCCAAATGCCAGGTGCTCTAGGGTACTAAAGATACACAGATGACAAGGACTCAGAATACAGGGACTTTAAGTCACCTGCCTAAGCGGTTAATGGAGGAACCAGGACTATGACCCAAGTCAATCTGCCAGGCTGGACTCTTGGCCCAGAGACCCCTTACCTGGCAGATGACATCACGCTGGGTTTAAAGTAGCTCCCTAGTCCCTTCCAGGGATGGGTCAACTCTCCTCAAAGCATGCTCTTTGGAACACTTCTTCTGTGTAATATTCTGTAAGTCAGGGTCTTATTGGCAAGAAAGAGAAGCTGACTTTGGCTGATTAAACAAGACAGACTATCGAAAGGGTATTGGGTACCTCACAGGATTTTGGGGAGGTCTGGAGAACCAGTTCAAGGCTAAACTTTTAGAAAAAAATGCCCAGACCCATGCCATCAAACTGGTCTGATGAGGAAACCGGTGCCACTACCACTGAGCACTACTAAGTACTCTGCAACAGAAACTTATCTTTACGGCCTCACCCTTGTCCCAAATGCAAAGGAGGGAAGTTTTCTGGGTTGTCTTCAGAGACTGGACTCATTCAGCTGGCATTCCCCACACCTAGCAAGGGCATTCAAAAAAACCTTGGTAGACAAATATCATGACAAATATCCACAGTGTACATTAACAGGCATTTCACAAAATGTCAGGGAAACAGGTTTCTCTACTGCAGGACCACTTGGAGCTTTTAATATGCTTTGGAGCATAGGGACTCTCTAAGAAGAGAAAATAGTTCCCAATCATTGGTGATCATTGAAACTTTATTTCTGTAACAGGTAACCCAGGATGGAAAAAGCGGTAGACTTTATGCTCAACTGCTCCCTCTCTTGGCCTCCCACAAAGTCCCACTCATCTGACTACTAAAAGCTCTTACTTCTCTGGTTCAGGAGCCCTCATCTCTCACCTGGACTACACAGCAGCAGTTCCCAACTGCCCTCCAGGGCATGGCCCTTCAGTCCACACAGGAGCAGTCATGATCATAAAATGCAAATCCAGTTAAGTCACTTCCCTACCAAAACACTTTGGTGGCTTGCCACTACCCTCACGAGACTCCCAACCCCAGATGCCTACTTACCTCCAGCCTCAGCTCTTGTCACAAATCCTCTCCAACTCCTCGCCGCCAGACAAGTTCAAGAACTGCCTCTGCCCCACCCCTACCCCCCACGACTGGCCCTTCAGATCAGAAGGAAATAACCTCTGTCAAGTTGTGTCTGGGCTGGCCCATTTCCTCTGGGCTCCTATAGCATCCCACACTTTTACCTCTCATAGCACTTAAACCACATGGTAACTCTCAATCACTGGTCTGTATTCCCCACCAGGCAACAAGTTCTGAGAGTGCAAAATTCTTCCTCACACAAATACCCAACAAAGCACTTGTCACTTAAAAGGCAGTGTACAAAGGCGATGAAACAACACACCTAAAACTTTCAGGTAATGGATATCCTTTTACTTTCTTTTTTGTCTCTCACACAGACTTGCATAGCACACAATCATTCACTAAAAACATCAATTTAAAAAGTGTTTTGTGTTCTATGATGCAGACAAGGTGCACCTATTTTTAGTAGAAAAAGATAGAAATTATACTTACCTAATGTAAAGCATATAGAAAGTTTAGTCTGGAAAACGAATGAGACTCAAGTTTCTTTGGTTTCAACAGGAGAGGAAATGATAGAGCCACTTTAGTTGCTGATGAAGGCAGAGCATCTGTCAGCCAGAAGGATGTAGAGACTCAAGTCTCTACAAAATGCCCATCAAGAGTCCAGTTCTAAAGGAGAAAAGAGCCACTCAAAAAGCAGCACTATCAGGCAGTCACAGCCTTAATGTTTTCAGTGAAGTTGCTTGAAAAAACACCTAGAACCATTTTAGGTTTCTTAAATCATTCAGGCCAAACAGCCTTTCTCTTTGTATTTAATCCAGTATTCAGGAGTTTGCTTGATTCAAAAGATAAGCACAACTTCCTCCTGGCTATCTCAACTGAGATGCTGATATTAGGTAAAGTTGTTAACAATGAGGTTTTTTGTTTTGTTCCTTTTTTTATTTTTATTTTTTTGCGGTACAATGCGGAGGCTCTGGAAGTGCAGGCTCAGCGGCCATGGCTCACGGCTCTAGCCGCTCCGCGGCATGTGGGATCTTCCCGGACCAGGGCACGAACCCGTGTCCCCTGCATCGTCAGGCGGACTCTCAACCACTGCGCCACCAGAAGCCCCCTTTTTTTACTTTTAGTGTTTGGTTTAACAACTAGATTTACTGAGCATTGACTCTGTAGCCAAGCACTGTTTAAGTGCTCTCCATGAATTAACAATTTAATACTCAATATAAGATGACTGGCGATATACCTATATCCTATACATTATCTTCCTCTACCGAGGAGATTGGCATTATACCCATTTTATAAATGAAAAAACTAAGGTTACTAATTTGCCTAAGGTCACAAAACTAGCAAGTAGTAGATCTGAGTATAAATGAAAAAACTAAGGTTACTAATTTGCCTAAGGTTACAAAACTAGCAAGTAGTAGAATCCAGTTTGGCGTAAGAGTTTACATTCTTAACCATACCATTATAATGGCTCATGACTTAAGTTCAACACACACACACATAAACATCCTTTCAATCAGACTCAAGAGACTTGGTGTTGGTTGTCTTCAATAAGTCATGGGGACGTAGAGTAAAGTCACTTTGATAATCTAAGACTGTCTTCCCCACCTGTAAAGTTAGAGGACTAGACTCAACAGTAATTTCGTTAACAGTGTGGAAGAGCATATGAGACAGTGAGGGTGCTAGTGATGAGAGGCTAACCTGACAAGGATCCTTGGGCCATTTCAACCAGAGCAAAGACTTTTTGGAAAATGAATTGTTGTTAGAAGTAAAGGTATGAAAAATCTTTGGAACTGTAACAAAAGTTTCTTTCTTGGAGCCAATGGATTCCAAGTAGCCTGGCATCAAGAAATCCTTGAAAACCTCTCCAAGTACATGCACAGCATATGTACATACACAGACATATTTTTCTAGGGGAAAAGATTCAAGGATTTTGTTAAATACAAAAAGTAGCTGATGATTCCAAAAAGGATTTAGGACACATAAAATCCCTCTTCAGCTTTATACTCTTGGAGGAAACTAGTGATCCAGGTTTGTAGAGCTTAATTTTTGAGAAAACCTGCATTTCCTAATTAAACACCAAATATTATCAGACAATGATGAATAAGAAATATTAAAAGGGGACTTCCCTGGTGGTCCAGCGGTTGGGACTCCGCACTCTCAATGCGGGGGTGGGGGGGGCGCCCAGGTTCAAACCCTGGTCAGGGAACTAGATTCCGCATGCTGCAACTAAAAGATCCCGCATGCCTCAATGAAGATCCAACATGCCACAACTAAGACCCGGCGCAGCAAAATAAATAAATAAATATTTTTTAAAAAATGAAATATTTAAAGTAGTCACAGCCTAATAAACTGGGTACCTTCAACTGCTACTTGAAATTTGCTCTACCGGACACACAGTTAAAGTATCTCATTTTACTCAGCCTGTATCTGACTCATTTTATGTTAGCCTGTACCTGACACACTCAGTATGCTTAAAATTTTTTTCCGTTACAGACTTAAAATAAACCAAGGAAAAAGCCCAATCACTAAGTATATATAAAGTATTTATTTTATGCACATATTTACCTACAAAATTTACAGGAAATAAAACAATGCAGAATATATGGAATACCCTCTTAAAACTTCGTAGGAGCAGAGGGGTTTATTGCTGCAGTTCAAAGAATGAAATTTTGTACACATGAAAGCCAAGATGAACACGTTTAAGATAAACGGCAGCCTTGTTAAAAAGTTTTTTTGTCCTGTTTTTGAATTTTCAGCCTTATGCTAAATGAAATTTAAAAGATTGCTCGTGAAATAATTTAAACCTTTCAAAATCTTCTAATAAACAGGTAAAAGGCACCTCCAGTTCTTTAAAATATTTACAGCAATCCCAAAAGTTTAATTTTAAGGGCTGTTATAGTACATGTGGCTAATATGCATACACAGTATGTCATTAACACTCTCTAAACAGGAAGAATTGTAGACTCTAGTTGTGGCACTGCTCCCAAGTCATCCCTGTGATGGTGTGGCTGATCAATCACACCTGCACAAAACTAATGTAACAGCATGTCTACCACAGCATAAAATCCCTTTATCTAAAACAATGACTATCAAATTCCCCAGACAATACATAATTTATAACTAAACTTGTCTATTCAGAAGCCTTTGGAGTGTTCTTAAAATCATTAAAAAAATATAAAGTATATTTAGCATTAAATGAAAACAATGAACTGGAAAATATCACAATAGTGGCTGAAGTTCACTATCTAGTTTTAACAAAAACTGTTTCTCAAAACACCTATAATTTCTTATAACATAATGGAGATGAATTTTCCTTAGTCTAAGCTCAATCCGATGTTTTTCCTGCATTATGATTAAAAGAGAGGAGTGTAAGAGTGAAAGGCACAGCTATACGTAATAGCTGGTTTTAAAGAGCTGTGGAGATGGCCAGCAGATGTTCCTAAAACACTGGTGCAGGAGAACAAAGTCCACATAACATTTCCTTTTTAACACTGGCATTGATTTGCTATTTACAGTAGTTTACAAAAATACATTATAAAAACTGGATGAGGTTCTGTTTCTAAGTTTAACTTAGTAACATACATACATACTTCATCTGCAAAAATCTTTGCAGGATCTGAAGTACTAAAGTGACACTAATACTGAAACACAAATAAGCAAAGGTACCAAAGCACTGATTACACGAGTCATCACCATGAAGATAATCTGGGTAAATATTGCACATTTCTTGTCAGTTGTTGCTATGACGTTCACATATCCAACTGTAAAAAGCAATCCTTTATGGCTTTTTGCTGTATCACTTTTTGAAGAAAGGTTGTTTTAAGTCCCATAACAATGAGTGCAGATTATCATTGAACATGAGGCCTAGGTTTCAAAATTAGTTTTCCTGTCTGTAAAAATGAAAAAAAAAAAAAAAAAAAAGTTTAAAAATATACAGTTCTATTAAGAACACCACCACTTATCTAGAAACCTTAAAGGGCATTAGAACACCCCTCTATATTTAGTCAAGATTAAGCAATTAATAATTATGTTTTCAAAGTGTTCTTTGTGTAGAACTTTCTTCTAAAATCTTCAGTACTTTAAAACACACACATAAAATCTTTATTTGATGAATTCCCTATCCACTGGCTACCAGAAAATCAGCCAACCAACCCAGTGGATAAAATAAAATCCCAACTTATATAGATTAATTTATGCCTTACCATAAAACATAAATAAAACTATGTATTTGAACAAAAATTTTTCCCTTTTTCTAATATTAAAACTTTAATTTCCTCAAGTTAAAATGTAAACCAATGGTTGGAGCAATAGACGCTCATACACTGCTGGTATTCGGTGTACATGGATACAACTCTTCTATAGGGCCGTCATATTTATCCAAAAAAAGCATATACCATATAATCCAAACAATTCCACTTCTAGGAATTTATCTGAAGGAAACTAGATGCAAGGGTAAAGATGTACATTTAAGTGCTATTAATTCAGTATTTACTGAGTGCCCATTAATGTGCCAGACGTTGTGAGATGCTAGGGACCCAGTAATGAACTAGACAAAGTTCCTTGTCCTCACGGAGCTTAAGTTCTAGTGAAAAATGCACAACATATATAACATGCAAAGTGTGGTCATAGGGGATTAAATTATGATGTGGCCATAAAGTGGGACAGTATGTAATTAAACAAAATGGAAGATCTTGAGATCATGCAGATAAAAAAACAGGCCTGGGACCTTTCACACAGTTAACCTTCAGTATATGGTGGCTCTTAAATCCTAATGTTGGGTCAAAGAAGCAGGTTTGAAAAATTTGTAACATCGTTTTATTTTTTTAATGGTTCTTTATAAACTTGATTATAACATCTTTCTTTTATAAAAGTAAATGAGAATACACAGTAAAATATAAAACATGGTGATTATCTTTGGTTGGTAAAATTCTAGGTGGTTTTCAGAAACACACTTTATTGTCCTCAGGTCAAGTGTTGTCAGGATTCTGGGCTCCCTCTCAATTCTCACTTTCTTTTTGGTAACTCCTTGATATCTTGGTAGAACTTTGATACTAATTTTTCTACTGTTTTACTGAGGTATAATTCATGCACAATAAAATGCTCAAATCTTGTGTAGTTTTATGAGTTTTGACAAATGTATATACCCATGTCGCCACCACCCAGATCAAGCTATAGAACATCACCACCACTCAGAAAGTTCCTCCATGCTCCTTTCCAAGGTCAATGGTACCCCCCACTCCCTACATAACTGCTTACCACAGATTAATCTGCCTCTCTCTGATCTTTAAGTAAATGGAATCACACAGCGTGTTCTTTTTCATCTACTTCACTCAACGTGTTTCTGAAATTCATCAACATTACTATGTTTCAGCAGCTTGTACCTTTTTATATTGCTATTACAATATAGAATGTATAGTATTCCACTGTATAAAAACATCATGATTTTAATCCACTTTAAATCTATTTTAAATTACATAAGACATTAATGTAATCTCATTATAAAAAGTTCAAACAAGATGAGCTTAAAGTCATCCTTTCCATTCACCTCAAATACTAGCCCTCTTACAGAAGAAACCACTTTTAGCATGAATTCTTCCAGTTTGTTTTCTATGGATTTACATTCACATATATGAATAAAAATGTGGTGCTTCTATCATGCTGATTGAGGGTAAAATATATCACTTGGGATTTGTTTTTAAATAACCTGATAACAGGGAAGGTTGGCAGGGGTACACATGAATTAAGAATGGCCATGAGGTGATACCTCATTGCAGTTTTGATTTGCATTTCTCTAGTAATTAGTGATGTTGAGCATCTTTTCATGTGTCTCTTGGCCATCTGTGTGTCTTTCTTGGTGAAATGTCTATTTAGGTCTTCTGCCATTTTTTAACTGGATTGTTTTTTTTGATATTGAGCTGTTCGTATATTTTGGAGATTAAGCCTTTGTCTGTTGTTTCATTTGCAAATATTTTCTCC
>NC_041230.1:22576699-22606777 GCF_002837175.3 Physeter macrocephalus | reverse complement strand
TTACATGTAGCTGTCCAGTTCTCCCAGCACCACTTATTGAAGAGGCTGTCTTTTCTCCACTGTATGTTCTTGCCTCCTTTGTCATAAACTAGGTGCCCATCTGTGTGTGGGTTTATCTCTGGGCATTCTATCCAGAATGGCCATAATCAAAAAATCTAGAAACAATAAAAGCTGGAAAAGGGTGTGGTGAAAAGGGAACCCTCCTGCACTGTTGGTAGGAATGTAAATTGATACAACCACTATGGAAAACAGTATCGAGGTTCCTTAGAAAACTAAAAATAGAACTACTATATGACCCAGCAATCCCACTACTGGGCATATACACTGAGAAAACCATGATTCAAAAAGAGACACGTACCACAATGTTCATTGCAGCACTGTTTACAACAGCCAGGGCATGGAACCAACTTAAATGTCCATCAACAAATGAATGGATAAAGATGTGGCACATATATACAATGGAATATTACTCAGCCATAAAAAGAAATGAAATTGAGTTATTTGTAGTGAGATGGATAGACCCAGAGTCTGTCATACAGAGTGAAGTCAGTCAGAAACAGAAAAACAAATATCATAAGCTAACGCATATATATAGAATCTAAAAAAAAAAAACAACTATACTGATGAACCTAGTTGCAGGGCAGGAATAAACACATATATGTGGAGCCTAGAAAAATGGTACAGATGAACCGGTTTGCAGGGCAGAAATTGAGACACAGATGTAGTGAACAAACCTATGGACACCAAGGGGGGAAAGCAGCAGCAGGTGGGGGTGGGGGTGTGATGAATCGGGAGATTGGGATTGACATGTATACACTGATGTGTATAAAATGGATGACTAATAAGAACCAGCTGTATAAAAAGATAAATTAAACAAAATTCAAAAAAACAAGGCTTTGAATACATTTCAGAGAAGAGGAAAGCACCAAAATCGGAAATATTCAAATCTAACTATTTGAAATGGTAATGATTTCACCTTCTAATTATGAAAATAAAGCACCATTAAAAAAAATTAACTTAGGAAAAAAAAAAGGCAGGGCAGGAATAAAGAGGTAGACATGGCGGGGGCTTCCCTGGTGGTGCAGTGGTTAAGAATCCACCTGCCAACGCAGGGGACATGGGTTCGAGCCCTGGTCTGGGAGGATCCCACGTGCCACAGAGCAACTAAGCCCGCACACCACAACTACTGAGCCTGCACCCTAGAGGCCACGAGCCACAACTACTGAGCCCATGTGCCACAACTACTGAAGCCTGCGTGCCTAGAGCCTGTGCTCTGCAACAAAAGAAGCCACCACAACGAGAAGCCCACGCACCGCAAGGAAGAGTAGCCCCCATTCACTGCACCTAGAGAAAGCCCACGCGCAGCAACAAAAACCCAACGCGGCCAAAATAAATAAAACAAAAGCAAAAAAAAAAAAAAAGAGACATAGAAAATGGACTTGAGGACAAGGGATGGGAGGGCGAAGCTGGAGCGAAGAGTAGCATCGACATATATACACCACCGAATGTAAAATAGTTGGCTGGTGGGAAGCAGCAGCGTAGCACAGGGAGATCAGCTCGGGGCTTTGCGATGACCTAGAGCGGTGGGATAGAGAGGAGGGGAGGGATGCCCAAGAGGGAGGGGATATGGGGACATGTGTATGCACATGGCTGATTCGCTCTGTTGTGCAACAGAAACTAACACAGTATTGTGAAGCAATTATACTCCAGTAAAGATTAAAAAAAAAAAAAAGAATGGCCATGAGTTGATTTATTGTCGACACTGGCCGAAGATACATGGGAAGTTCATTTAGTTCTTCTCTTTGCTTTTTTATGTTTGGAAATTTACATAATTAAAACTTTTTAAAAAAAGGTACCAAACTGACCATATTGTTTGATAATTTACTTTGATAATTTGCTCCTAACATTGTGTCTTCGAGATACTTCCATGTCCATAATTATAGATTTACTTCTGATTTCCTATGATGTGGCTTTACCACATCCTATTTTACCACTGTTGAGAAACAAAAATTATTTCCATTTTTTTCACTACTGCTAAGGATATTACAATGAACAATCCTGTACTTGCCTCCTTGCGTACACGTGTGATGGTCACCCCAACCAGGGTAGTTGGGGAAAAGTAGAATAGTTAGGTCATGAGACATGCACATATTACATTTTGTAAGAATGATGAAAATTGCCCTTCAGAATGGCTGCATCAATGTATACTCCCAACAAGCAGTGTATGGCTGCATCATTTCACAATACTGGAGTTATTTAATCGTTACTAATCTGACAGGTAATACAAATGAACTCAGTTTTACTTTGCATTTCCCTGATTACAAAATGAGGCTCTCCAGTCTTTACATGTTTATTGGCCATTTGTATTTCCATTTCTGTGATACGACTTACCTTTTCCATTTAAAAAATGTACTATTTGTCTTTTTATTATTGATTTTTAATAGGTCTTCAAACATTCTGGATACTACCCTCTATCTATTAGGTACCTTACAAATGATTTCTTCTAATTACTGCTTAACTTCTTGTCTTCTGCTGTACAAAATCTTCAAATGTTGGTGCAATTAAATGTATCCAACTTCTTCCAATTTCTGTTTCGTGACTTAAAAAGATGTTTTCCTATCCCAAGGTTATAAACATATTCTTCTGTATTTTCTTCTAATGCTTTTATGGTGGGATGTATATGTCTTTTTAAATCTATTTAAGACTTTACCTGGAATTTAGTTTTTTTTAATTGATGTGAGGTAGAGATCTAAATTCATCTTTTTCCAAATGAAGAGCCAACTGTCTCAATACTATAAATAGCCTATTTCTTCCCTTCTGACTTGAAAGACTACCCTTATCTTCTACTAATTTTTTAAAAAATCAAAGTGTTTAATCATTATTCTCTTCCATTGATCCAGTTGTCTTCCTGCCCTAATACTTTTTTTTTGGCTTTTTATTCTAATTTTCTATACTGGGTAGGTATTACTTAATAGTTTTTTAAGTTGAAGGTAAAAATGCTTTTATAAATAAATCAAAATTGTGAGACATTCTTATATTGATATGTGATCAACTTTTAAAAATACGGTACGTTCATATGTCCACAGTCCGTCATTTAATCTATGACTCGATATAAAATCCTACATATGGAACAGTGTGAGATACATTAACAGTAGTTTACAAAACCAACTCCCACTGAGCCATTTTTGGCCAATAATGGCCACTGTATTTCTTTGAATCTAAGACAGCTTCAATTAGAAGACGGATCATGACTTTGTCATTAAGAAAGATTAAACTCTCAACTCTACCAATTTAATTGTAAGACACCATTGATTATTAGATGCATGTCAATCTTCAGAGATGTTACAATGTAAAAAAAAAAAAAAAAAGTGTAAAAAAAAAAATGTCTTAGAATCAATGCTACAACGAATATCCCCCCTATTAATTCCATGGAGACAATTTATTGTTAATAAAATGTTTGTTTTACTTAAGCCAAAACACTCAGTCCTTTCACATGTGTCTACAGTTTTCTAATGAAAATACTTACATCATCACAAGACATGTTGTACTCTGCTAATACAGTTCGACATCGAGCAGCTATACTGAATAAATGTGGTCAAAGGAAAATTTATATTTAAAGAGTAAGCTTTTAAAATCACCTAGAGATTGAGAAGGTGGTTTAATTTAGTTCAGAGAATAAAACTCAATTCATGGTAAAGGATACATTGACGGTGCAACTACTCTCTTGTGTATTCCAGCAAAGAACAAGCCTATTAGAGTGATACAGCTAATGGTGAAAAATGGATGGTTCCATAATGATGTGAAGAAGGACACCTGTAAAAGAGGTGGAAATATAAAAATGTTAAAAATCTTAGAATATTGATTCCTACCTCCCCACTTGTGCATGAATGTATATAACATTTAATTATCTAAAATATGAGAATTTGGAAAGTTCCCTGGTGGCCGGCCTAGTGGTTAGAATTCTGGGCTCTCACTCCTGTGGCCTGGGTTCAATCCTTAAGTCAGGGAACTGAGATCCCGCAAGCCGCGTGGCATGCCCCCCCACCAAAAAAAACAAAACAGATAAAGTATGAGAATCTGGAGACTTCCAAAAATCCTAGTTCTCCATATTGCTATACTATGAAAATTAAAATAATGTATGTTTTGTATCTTCAGTGTAGCAAGACAATGTAGCAATATTCCCTCCATTCATTCCAAATGCTTCAACCATTAAAAATTTACTCCTATAATAAAAAAACACCCTACCAAAAATATTTACTGAACCCTTCCTAGTGAGAAGTACTTGAAAAAGCAGAAGATTACAAGTTCCAAGAGAAAAGGGACACTGTCGTGGGCATCATTGTTCTCCCAACACCTGAAACAGCACTTGGCAAATATAGGTGCTCAACAAATATTGCTGAATGAATGAAGATGAGGCCTCTGATTCTCAATGAAAACACAAGTCAGACGTGATCTGGTTATCTTCCCTGTTAAAAAGCAGAGGTGAGCAAACTCTGCTGTTCATAACCTGGTCTCAGTCTAATCATCTCCTGCCACACTTGCACACTTATGCTCCCAGTTTCCTTTCCTCCTCTTCACCTGGCTAGTTCCTACATATCCTTGTAAGAGTCAGTTCCAGCATCACCCTTTCTCTTTGAAAGAGGCAAAACATGAGTTTGGTTTTGAAGCTACTAGATTTAGATGGCCACAGAACATCCCAGCAGGAGAAAATGATTAGTAGCTATCCATAAAAAACTAGAGTTCAAGAGAAACAAAGGGCTAATTTAAGATCTGAGAATAATCAGTTGACAGTAGAAAACAGAAGCATACATAATTCTAAGAGCAGGTAGAGGCACAAGGGTACAGGATCCAGGATTGGAACAAGAGTAGGCACTGAAGCCAGACTATTGGGGAATCGGAATGTGGACTGAGAAGACAAGTATTTAGAGTCTAGAAAAAGAAATGGAATGGACTAGAAACTAAATGGGAGCAACAGAACCAAGCTAAGGGCATCTGTGCTCCACTCTCATAAGATATGTGTACCTGTTTCAAGACAGAGAACTAAATTTATGAAGAGCACTGGCCTAGCATGGTACTGGTTAGATAAATTTGTCAAATGAAGAGATGACAGGTTGAAAACATCAGGAAGGAAGAAGCTCCCAGAAGGATGAGATCCTGAAGAAAGTTTAATATTCCACAGTAATGTCTTCTTAAACCTTTGAGGACAGTTTAATTCCCACAGGAATTATGTGCCTATGTTTTATGTGCCCTGTACAAGATCAGCACATACAGTGTTTCAATTTTAATTGGACCAGTCAGTATCAGCCTTCCTTCCTCCATGGCAACAATCAACTGCATCCAGGTAACAGTTTCCTCCTTTAGTTCAGGCATTCGTGTACTTCCCAGTTTGCCATATTCCTTCTCTCCTTGTATTCTTCCAGCTAGCCACTGGCTTTTGAGTTGCAAGTCCTCTTACAGACAATTGCTATTCAAAACTCTTGTCAGGTTTGAGGTTATTAAATAGTGAAATATAAAGAGCCAACCCTTAAGCTAATAGTTATATTCTCACCTAATTTAGAAAATTATATTAACTACAGAGTTTTGTGCCTATTTCAAATTACATTTAATTCTGTGTTTTATTAAGATCTCAACTAGCTGAAATCAGCTTATATTTTTCACAATTAGAAGTCAGATTCATTTCCCAAGATAGACCTTTTTTAATCTTCTTGCCAGCCTCCTTCACTCTTCCCCTAAAGATGAGTACCAAGCACAGCCTTAAGATCAGATTTTTATAAATGAACATACAGGAGCGTTTCCTATCCATCATAAAAACCCCTCTATTAACATGAGATCCCATCACCAACCTCCCCTGCTTCCTATTCTTTTATATCTCCACCCCAGTGGGTAGAGTCAGGGAGACTGCATGGTAAATAACCCCCTGGCTGTCTGAACTGCCATTTAGACTGCTGACAAAGCCTTATTATTAGGTTTTTCTTTTGCATAACCCAAAAGGTTGTAAATAAAGCTACTGGAAGTAGTATACCTAATTACAGTTTAAAAGGGGAAGTAGGGTTAAATTTGTGAAAACTACAACATCATTATTACCTAAATAAACCTGAACTGGGGGGAAAAAACTTCACTGAAAAATTGAAGACGATTACTTCTCTAATAAAAAAGCCCAAGTTTGAAATTAAGGCGCAAGTTGGTAGAAAGAGATAGAAATTTGAGAAACATGCTATCAGCTTTCATCAAAGGATGCTTCAAGAACGAACATTATGAAATCTATTATTGCATTTGGTACAGGAATATTCTTAGTGCCCAGTGGGAGATCTCTCAGTGTTTCTTATATTAAACTTCAGGCAGAATTTTTTTTTTTAAAAGATAAATGCTGAGAAAGAAAACCTTTGCTAGCTTAAAGAACTTATACATGTGTTCTCACAGATAATGAAAACCATGGAACTAACTGTGACTTTAGAGACTAATTTAAAACTCAACGCCGGCAATTCTGCTGGCCCACAGGGCCTATGATATCAGTGACCTGGTTTCCTTCCTGGTTTTGACCTTGTACTCTGTTTTTACTGGTCTTGACTGTTTATTACATTTACATTTGCTATTCTATCATAATGTTTCCTGCAAAGTCGTCTCGAATGCTTTATGAGATGAGGAAAGGAATTAACAAAGATAACTCATAGAAGAAAATGTTGTTTTATAATTTTTAAAAGCTGGCACTGATGACACTAAATGAACAAAACAGAACAAAGACAATGTTTACACTGAAATATGTAAAAATGAGATATGTAAAAACTGTACACAAGTTCAGAAATGAATGAGAAATAATATAAGTAAGGTAGTATTTCTTAGGCCTTTTTCTCTGCAAAGATACTTAACCCGCAGCAGCCAGCCAAAGTTCTTCCTCAAGCAAATTAAGATAAAGCATATTTTTAATACAATGATTAATATCACTACTAGTACTAATAGGTAGCATTTGATTAATACTTTACAAAGAACAAAGCACTGCTATATCCACTGTCTCAATCTGTTAAAGATTTTAAATCAAAACTTCTACCTTTTGCGTCTCGGGATCTATTAACCAGTTCCAGGCACCAGTAGCTGTACAGACAGATACCACTATAAGAAGCACTGATGAAAGATAAACATGAAATTAGTAAGGAAATAAGCTATTAATATGATACTACCACCAGTTCTTAATAAATGACAGCCAAAGGATGCAGCACTTCATTAAATGGAAGATGTACTTCACTCAGGACTTAGGAGACTTGCTGTATGACCTTGAGGAATTCTCTGAAACAATGTGAACCTTAGTAACTGAGGAGGATACTGTCCCCCTTATTACTTTAGTCAGAATTTCTGAAGATTAATGAAATTAAAAGCAGTAAGAACCAAGATGGTAAAACTTTCATGTAAGATTTTCTTATGTAACTTTCAATGTGCTCTACACTGATGTTACAGATCTAATAAATTCAAAACAAAAAACCCCCCAAACCACCCCAAAAACCTCATTTTTTTAATGTAAACAAACCAAACAAAGACTCTTTCATGAATGAACTGAGAATTTGGACTAAAGACTTTTGCCTTGCAGACAACTGCTTGTTGTTGAATTAAACAAAGGTCAATGTCAGGAAGTGTGGAGCACGCCAATCAGTATCAGATTTTCTTTAAGGGACTTAAGGAAGGTTGGGGTAGAAATTATTGACAGTAGAAGTTCGAAAAAGTTTCTTTCTCCCCACTAAGCTAGAATTATTTTAGAAATTCTATATAGATCATAAATAAAACTTAAGAATATATGGTATTACTAAAAAATGAAAAAGGGGCACCAAGACCTAGTTAATATTCTGGAGACCAATCAGTTACTATCCTTCAGTTGGGATGCATACATTTTTAAAATGTAGAGATCAAGCTTCAAAGTGCAACGTAAATATAGTAAAACTTTACCTAGAATTCGTGGTGCTATACTTTCAGAAGAGGCGAATCACAGGAAAACAATCTCATTTTAGGTATTTAATAATACTCAAAATTTCAAACTTATCTTCTCAGCTCAGAACAGATTAAACTCAGTTTCTTATAATTCTACATTTCCAATAAGAAACATGCTAAAGTATACAGATTTTTTTTTTTTTAATGAAGCAAAAGCAAAATCAAACCCACCAGAAGGGACCTCATACACATACTCTGGTACACTGAACAAGCTGAGGGCATTTGTATGTAAGCACTTAGACCCTGAATCAGAGAAAAAGCATGTTCATTACACTTTATAAGAAAGAAAAGCATCATATACATTTTAAAAGATTCTCAAGTAACAGTGAAACAAGGTTTTGGGGGTAATTCCTAGGTAAACTGGAGAACCTGAGAAAAATCATTACTTGTGAATTCTAACCAATCAGAATTCCTGTAGCATATGACTAAAACTTTGCAAATAGATTTAATAAAAATTACACAAAAAATCTCGACATAGGAGAAGACCCTTAACTTCAATAGGGCTCTTCAATTTGGTCCCACAAAGTAAATTACACTTCAAAATAAAGTATGTCCTCAACATGTGCTGCTGTACTTCCTTCTTGGCAGAAATTAAATTTCAGCAAGGAAGAGCCAAGAAATTAAGACTGTCCCAACATAAATTAGCTAAGTATTTTGCTTATTGAGGTCATCACTTGTATATTCGTCTGCATTTCCTATATATTTCCATGGGGCAATAACCACAATTCTTTCAAATAATATTTTACAGCACTCGTTGAATATCATTTTCCTTAACAAACTTTATTTCAATAGTTTGTAGGCAGAATTGTAAAACTGCTAAACAGACTACTGAAATTTTTATTACGTATGCTGGTTATCAGATTTGTAATATTTGTTTAAAAGTACATGCATTTTAATGTAAAAATAAAAATTCAACCACACAAAATAGACTATTCTCTTAGGGTTGTCAGTTTTTCTTAAAATTTCTTTATAATGCCATTATTTACAATGTTAAATAAATGTAAGACTGTCCACATGAAAGGGAATCTTACGGTTTAATAAAGATTTGCAAGCATTTGTAAAACAAAAGTTTTACAGAGAAGCAGGGCTTCCCTGGTGGCGCAGTGGTTGAGAGTCCGCCTGCCTATGCAGGGAACACAGGTTCGTGCCCCGGTCCGGGAAGATCCCACATGCCGCGGAGCGGCTGGCCTCGTTGGCCATAGCCGCTGAGCCTGCGCGACCGGAGCCTGTGCTCCGCAACGGGAGAGGCCACAACAGTGAGAGGCCCGCGTTTTACAGAGAAGCAAATCATTGCTAGGCAGGAATAAAAGTATCAATTTTCAGTTTATTTTCCCTTAAAAAACATCCAGGCACTTACTTCTCCAACGTCCAGTGGCAGGTTGCAAACAATGAATATATTCAGTAAGTCTCCTCTCAAAAGCCTTGAGATCTAGGTAAAAAGATTTCAATTTTCTAATTAGCTACTCTTACTAGTTTGAATCTATTAAGATGAATTTTAGGTACTCTGCTTCAGGTCTTGCACACCAACTTACATGTATCACTGCACTGTTTACTTCTTTACTATGACAGCTTTAAGCACTTGACAAATACATTAGGTTTCTTTAATTCCAATTTCACATATAAGGAAACTGGCCGATTCACTTTTAGAAGCGTCATAAAATGGTATGTGGAAAATCAACAGCAGCCTCAGCCGGTGCCAAAAGCTAGAAATTTGGGGGTTGCAAATAAAGGATCAAAATCAGGTCGAGTTTTAATTCCGTTGGAACCAAGAACTCCCTATTAGACAGAACAACGTTATTACCTAACACCGAAGTCTTCGAAGTCAATTTGAACGCAATTACCCGATTCCGATTTCCAGCCCTTGTATTTAATTAATGGCTACGCTTTCAGTCTGGACTTCTGATACGGCTAACAGGTGGGTATGCAAAGACGCTCCCCCTTCCTCCCTCCCAAGAGGTTACAGTTGATCTTCATGGCACTTCTGGAGCGCCGACGCCTGGTTCCACAACACAGGGGCGTCCAAGATACTCCCTCTGAATGAGCAAGGTGGGTATCACTTTCAGCTGCGTTTTTTGAACTTTAGAAAAGGAGACCAAGAGGCACTCCCTTACCCCAGCAGTTACCAGAAACCACGGCAGAAATCAGGGATACAATTCGTGCAGTTATCAGAAAAAAATAAAGTGAGTTAGCATGCTACAAGGCACGAAGTAAAAATGTTTGCTAATGAATGAGAAATATAAGCAGCCCGAACGAGAAGCTACCTGGTCTAAGCTTGGGGAATGGAGGAACTGACGCAACGCCCCCCCCACGCGCGCCGGCTAAGGCCACGCGCGCCGGAAGCAGCGACCGGCCGGATACGGCCGCCCCTTGGCCCCTGGACCGACCCCCGCGCCCCCAGCTCCGGGCCCCGTCAGTCCATCCCTCGCAGCCTCCTCTCTCCGGACCAAGTTTCCACAATTTAGGCCCCTCCGGAGCCCCGCCAGCTTCCGGGAGAAGCCCGGAACCGGCCCAGGCGGCCCACCCTACCTTCCGCCTGCTCCAGCGAGTTCATGTCGAGCAGCAGCTCCGTTCACCGGCGCTGCCCCGTCCGCATCGCAGCTCCGCTGCCCCCTCCCGGTCCGCAGCTCCAACTCCCACCTCTAACCGCTCCCCTGCGCCCCTCCTCTTCGCACCGCCACTTGCCTAGACCCACTACGTTCATTGGACACTTCTGCCAGACCCCATAACTAAGACGGTTTTCTATTGGCTAGCTCCTGCACGGGCTCGAGACCAGAAGTTGGATGGTCAGCCAGAGGGGCCAAGAGCTGACGGCGGCCGAGTGGACGTAACACTGGCGCCGCCTCCTGCCCTGGGGAGGAACTGCAGCCTGTCCGCGCAAGTCGTTTCATTCGTTTATTCCTTGTTTCCTGCTTGGTTCTTTCATTACTCGAATACTTATTGTGCGTCAGCTACCTTCCGGGGAGTGTTCTGGTCACTAACGAGGGATGCAGTAATCAACGAGCTAGCTCTCCCTCTAGGATTCAGAGGGAAATAAGGTATGTACAGAACCAACTAGAAACCAAATAATGGAATTTCTTACTTTATAGCACCTCTTTCCTAGATACCTAACACCTTAAGTACGTATTTCTCCCTTGATTATTTTTTTTCATGTCACCCAACTTCCATAAATCGTAAAACAAACAAGGTATTCTGGAAATTTTTAAAAATCTGTAAGGCACTGACTACATTTATACTTGATTAAAATGCTTTCTTGCTCATTTCCTTGTGGTCATTCATTCATTCAAGAACTATTTATTGCGTGACATGTTAGGCACTGTATTTATCAGGGATGCAGTTGAGCAAGATGAACAAGATTCCTGTCCTCAAAGTGGAAGGGTTACAGCAGGCAATAAACATGCAAATAAACAATTAATTTCAGATAAGCTTGGTTCTGTGAAGGAAGTAACAGTGTAATAGGATACAGTAAAATAAAGGAGGGGTAACAGGAACTAGTGCTGGGGAAGAGCTGCATGGAGCAGGGCATTTGACTTGAGAAACCCAAGAAGCCATGCAAATATGGGTGCTAAGAAGGATCCAAGCAGCACTGGAATTTTTTCACTATTGATACTTTGTGTATTTTATTCATTCATGGTTCAGGTTTTCCTCCTCCCTGCTTGCCAGTAGAATTAATTGACACATCCATGCCCATTACTTCACTTTGTAGGTGCCTTTACCTTAGCACTTTTCGAAGTTTCCATTTAGGGAGGCTTCCTCTGGACCAAACCCTTTACATACATTATCTCATTTAGCCCTCCGAGGCAATCTTTTTTTTAAACTTTTAAACTGTGAGTCAAAACCCCTGAGAGGGCCATGAAATCTATTCAATGCTACATAACTGTTATTTTTTTAAACATGAACTAAAATTTAAAATATTAGCATCGCTAGAAGTTAAAAATAAATATCATTTCATGATTTTTTGTTTCATTTGTGTGTGTGTTGCATGTGTGCTGTGTTGTGATCATAACGTAAAGCATATACCTAACTGAGGGTTCCAGTAAAAAAAAAAGTCTGAAAGTTTGAAAGCCTCCAATGTAGGTATTAATGGGCTTATTTACAATGAGAAAGGTAAGAACGCATTTGTCCAGATCTTGCAGTTGTTGTCATAGCCTGGGTTTAAGCCCTAAGTCAAACTATCCCTTTTGACTTCTTGCTCAGTGTTCCATTTCTCCATCTCCAAGTCTGATTCATCAGGTTCCCTTTGGCACCCAGCAGTGCTTAGAGAATGGCTAATGAACATCTGTCACAGGACAGGCCCTCCTAGGCTAGATTCTGGGGAGTTGAGGAGGGAGACAGACTGACAAATTAGGACATTGCAAAGCATTGTTAATAATTGGGTACTTTGCTAACTTACCTTCAAGGGAGTCAGTTCTGCAGGACTTTGCCTGATGGGGTGTGCTAGTCTCTAGCAAGAGCGTGGGACCACAGAGGGAAGACTAAGACTACCTCCTGGGGTTCTCCCTCTCCATCGTTCATTTTCATCTGTGCTCAAAAAAAATGTCGAGATGCTCTTGTATATACAATAAGAAATATCACTTTCATTAAAATGTACATATGTTCCTTACAAGAGCAAATGCTTCTTCTTGATCAAGAGAGCAGGTATAGTGTTTGTTTATTTTTTATTAGGTTGCGGAAGAAAAAAAATTGGACTGATACATGCACTTTCTTGGAAAGTTGAAAAGAAAGGGGTGGGGTCCAATTTCTGTAACATTTAATACTTACTAACAACAGAGATACTGTAATTTTACTCAAGTAATCAAATACATTTTTTTTGGCAGCTTAAAAAGAAAAAAAAGTGGCGCAGTGGATAAGAATCTGCCTGCCAATGCAGGGGACATGAGTTTGATCCCTGGTCCGGGAAGGTCCCACATGCCGTGGAGCAACTAAGCCCGTGTGCCACAACTAGTGAGCCTGCACTCTAGAGCCCGCAAGCCACAACTACTGAGCTCGCGTGCCACAGCTACTGAAACCTGCGCACCTAGAGCCTGTGCTCCGCAACAAGAGAAACCACCATGATGAGAAGCCCGCGCACCGCAACGAAGAGTAGTCCCTGCTTGCTGCAACAAGGGAAAGCCCGCGCGCAGCAACAAAGACCCATCGCAGCCAAAAATAAATAAATAAATTTATTTTTTTAAATGTTGAACATGCCTTTGAAAGGGTGCACATTTTTATCCTGTCATTGGCATCTGCATGTATGGATCACGGGGGCTTGAGAAACAGTAAGGGATGAGGAGAGGAAAGCAGGGCCTCATAGTTAGGCTAAAAAATTTGGAACCTGACGTAATGGGGAGACCAAAGGATATATATTTGTAGAAACATCATATCAATGAGATTTGTCAAGAAGATAATCAACAAATATTTAAGGAATACATGTTCCAGGCACTGGGATATGAGCCGAGAATGCAAAGGTCTCTAGGAATCACTCCTGCCCTCTGTAAAGATAGAGTTTAGTGTAAAAGCAAAAGACAAAAAAGCTAAGGACTTTTTTTTTTTTTTTTTTTTTTTTTTGCAGTACACAGGCCTCTCACTGTCGTGGCCTCTCCCGTTGCGGAGCACAGACTCCGGACGGACGCACAGGCTCCGGATGCACAGGCTCAGCGGCCATGGCTCACAGGCCCAGCCCCCTCACAGCATGTGGGATCTTTCCGGACCGGGGAACGAACCCACGTCCCCTCCTCCCTCGGCAGACGAACTGCGCCACCAGGGAAGCCCGCTAAAGACTCTTAAAACATCAGTGATAAGATAAAGATCTGCTTCAGAGAGGGATATCCATACAATAGCTAAAGTTTGTTACATTTTACCGGAGGTCTGGTGCTACATCTTTTATAGTTCAGGAGCATTAGACTTCTTTTAAACCCCACAGCAGCTCTATGAGCCAAAAGGTGTTATCAAATCCATTTTAGAGTTGAGTTTATAGATATAAATAGATGAGTTGATCAGCTCCAAACCCTGTAGCTGGAATTATCATTGATTCTCTCCCTCTCTCTCTCTCCACATGGTACATCAGATCAGGTAGCAAATCCTGTTGGCTCTACTCTGCAGCTACCACTCTGATCCAAGCCACCACATAGCCTGGATTTACAGCTGTGGCCTCTCATTAGTCTCCTGTTCCCACCCTTTCCGCAAAGAGTGGTTTGTAAAACACTAAAAGATCACAGTAGTTTTGTCCTCAGACCCTACCAATGGCCCCTTGCAGTGACTACAACAGAGATCTTCATGCCATTTCCATGGCAATACCTTCTAAAATAATTTTGACAAATTATATGCCTCCTCACATGTTTTTTAAATTACATCTGAAATTTTCATCATGGGCTTGAATCCTTGTGAAAGATGTAATTTCTGGTACTGTATACATTGACATTTGGAAAGAAACTCTTATATCACTCTTTTAAAGGTATTCAATGGAATTTAAATACAATGGCAATTTGACACCCACTATCATCCCTTTAAAAATACATTGGGCTTCCCTGGTGGCGCAGTGGTTGAGAGTCCACCTGCCGATGCAGGGGACACGGGTTCGTGCCCCGGTCCGGGAAGATCCCACATACCGCGGAGCGGCTAGGCCCGTGAGCCACGGCCGCTGAGCCTGCGCGTCCGGAGCCTGTGCTCCGCAACGGGAGAGGCCACAGCAGTGAGAGGCCCGCATACCACACACACAAAAAAATAATAAAATAAATAAAATAAAATAAAAATAAAAAATGAAGTACTGATAAATGCTACAAAATGCACACCCATAGAGACAGGACTTAGATAGTGGTTGCCAGGGGCTTAGGAAAAGGGAAAATGGAAAGTATGATATTTCTTTTTGGAGTGATGAAAATGTTCTGGAATTAGATAGTGATGATTGCATAACTTTGTGAGTATACTAAAAACCACTGAATTGTACACTTTAAAAGTGAATTTTATTATATGTAAACTATATCTCAATTTTAAAAGTATGGGAAATCCCCACATGATCATCTCAATAGTTGCAAAAAAAGGATTTGACAAAATCCAACACCCTTTTGTGATAAAAACACATGACAAACTAGGAATAAAAGGAAAATTTCTCATTGTTGGTAAAGAACATCTACAGACACATAGCTAACTTCATACCTAAAGGTGAATGTTTTCCTCCTAATATCTTTGTCTACAAAGATGTCCATGCTTACCACTTCTGTCCAACATCATAATGGAGGTTCTATCAGGCAATTAGGCAATAAAATGAGATCAAAGGAATCCGTATTGGAAAGGAAGAAGTAGAAGTAGAAGACATGATCTTATATATAGAAAATCCTAAGGAATTCACCAATAAAGTATTATTGGAATTCAGCAATAAACAAATGGGTTCAGCAAGGTTGCATGGTATAAGATCAGTATACAAAAATCAAGTGTATTTCAAGTGTATTTCTCTGCACTAGTAATGACCAACCCAAAAATGACATAAATGTAACTACACTCATATAGCATCAAAAAATAAAATAATTAAGAATACATTTTTAAAAAGAAGGGCAAAACTTGTATTCTGAAAACTACCAATATAAAACATTATTGAAAGAAATTAATGAAGACCTAAAAAATTGGAAAAACATCCCATGTTCATGGATTAGAAGACAATCTTGTTAAGATGGCAATATTCCCCCAAATGATCTACAGAGTCAATGCAATACCTATTATAATCCCAGCTGGCTTTTTTGCAGAAATTGACAAGTTGATCCTAAAATTCATGTGGAAATGCAAGAGACCCAAAGAGCCAAAACAATTTTGAAAAAGGAAATAAAGTTGGAGAGCTCACACTTTCACATTTCAAAACTTACTACAAAGACAGAGTGGTGCTGGCCTGTGATAGACATATAGATCAGTGGAATAGAATTGAGAATTCAGAAATAAACCCTGCATTTATAGTTAATTGATTTTTGACAAGGGTGCCAAGACAATTCAATGGGGAAAGAATAGTCTTCTTAACAAATGATGCTGGAACAACTGAACATCCACATGCAAAAGAATGAAGTTGTACCTGTTTCTTTACCATACACAAAAATTAACTCCAAATGGATCATGTAAGAGCTAAAACTATAAATCTCTTTGAAGAAAACTTAAGAATAAATCTTTGTGTCCTTGAGTTAGGCAAAGGCCATATTAGATACAATAACAAAAGCACAAATGACAGAAGGAGAAATGGATAAATTGGACCTCATAAAAATTAAAAACTCTGTGGGACTTCCCTGGTGGTCCAATGGTTAGGACTCCGTGCTTCCACTGCAGGGTGCCAGGGTTCGATCCCTGGTTGGGGAACTAAGATCCTGCATGCCTTGTAGTGTGGCCAAAAAAAAAAAAAAATTAAAAACTTTGTGTTTCAAAGGACACCACTGAGAAAGTGAAAAGAAAGACAACCCATAGAATGGGAGAATATATTTGCAAATCATATACCTGATAAGGGACTTATAGCCAGAATATATTAAAAACTCTTACAACCCAACAATAAAAAATGGACAAAGGATTTGAATAGATATTTCTCCAAAAAGAAAATACCAATGGCCAGCAAGTACATGAAAGATGCTCAATATCATCCATCAGGGAAATGCAAATCAAAACCATGATGAAAAACTACTTCACATCCATGGAGATGGCTAAAATTTAAAAAAAAAACAGATAATAAGTGTTATGGAGGATATACAGAAATTAGAACCTTTGTACATTGCTTCTGGGAATATAAAATTATATAGCCACATTGAAAAACAGTTTGACATTTTTTTAAAAGTTAAACATAAATTCCCATATGGCCCAGCAATTCCACTTCTGTTTACCTACAAAAAATGAGAACATATGTCCCTACAAAGACTTGCGTGTGAATGTTCATAACAGCACTATTTATAATAGTAAAAAACTGGAAACAAATGTCCATCAAATGGTGAATGGATAAGCAAAATGTGGTATCTCCATACAACTGAATATTATTCAGCCATAAAAATGAATGAGGGGGGACCTGGTGGCCCAGTGGGTGGGACTCGGTGCTCCCAGTGCGGGGGCCCGGGTTCGATCCCTGGTTAGGGAACTGGATCCCGCATGCGTGCCGCAACTAGGAGTCTGTATGCTGCGACAAAGATCCTGCATGCCATAACTAAGACCCGGTACAGCCTAAACAAATAAATAAATATTTTTTTTAAAGAAAGAATGAGGTACTGACAAAGGGTACAACAGATGAACCTTGAAAAAATTTTGCTAAGTGAAAGAAACCAGTCACAAAGAACTCATATTGTATGAGTCCATTTATATGAAATGTCAGACTAGGCAAATCTGTAGAGATGAAAAGTAGATTATTGTTTTTCAGAGCTGAGGGAAGTTGGGGGAAAATGGGGAGTGTCTGCTAATGGGTAGGGGGTTTCTTTTCCAGGTGATGAAAATGTTATAAAATTGATTGTGGTGATGACTGTACGACTCTGTGAATACACTAAAAACCACTGAACTGTATGCTTTAAATGGGTAAATTGTATGATACGTGAATTACATCTCAATAAAGCTGTTACAAAATAAAGAAATAAGCTCTTTGTTAAAGTAAAATTTTTTACATTGTTCCTTTCCTCTTCGGCCTACTATTTCTTTTCCCTTTTCCCATGGAGTTGTTTTCTAACATAATCTATTTTTATGCTTGAAAAAATTTTTAATTGATTATCCTATCATACTACTCTGTAATAAAATTGTGTATCTAAATTAAACTTTTTAAAATTTAAATTTCTTGTGTCCAAGAGGCTCTATTAAAAGAAGTATTCTGGATGTGTTGCATAATAAATGATCATTTGTAAACAATTGATCAAGGCAATATAAATATATTATAATAAATAATAACAAATAAGACAACATTTGATTGGAAATGTATTTCTTAATCAGTTTTCTAAAAATTAGGTCATGAACATTACTTAGTGCGAGAATGACAGTATCCAATTGCAATTCCATTCTTTTCCTTCAGCTTTATTGAGGTATAACTGACAAATAAATATTGTATCTATCTAAAGTGTACAGTGTGATGATTTGATATACCTATGCATTGTGAAATGATTACCACAATCAAGCTAATTAACAC
The DNA here is from genome assembly GCF_002837175.3 of Physeter macrocephalus. Taxonomy (NCBI): domain Eukaryota; kingdom Metazoa; phylum Chordata; class Mammalia; order Artiodactyla; family Physeteridae; genus Physeter; species Physeter macrocephalus. The sequence continues at coordinate 22,588,707 of NC_041230.1, read as the reverse complement.
ATTTTTGTGTGTGTGATGAGAGTACTTAAGATCTATACCCTCAGAAATTTCAAGTGTATAGTATAGTATTATTAACTACAGTCACTGTGCTGTACATTCCCAGAACTTATTCATCTTATAACTAAAAGTTTATACCCTTTCACCAACATTGTCCCATTTCCCCCATCCCATAGCCCCTGCCAACCACCATTCTACTCTCTGCTTCTGGGAGTTCAACTTTTTTAGGTTCTACATATAAATAAGATCATACAGTATTTTTCTTTCTATGTCTAGCTTATTTCACTTAGCATAATATCCTCAAGTTTCATCCATGTTGTCACAAAGGGCAGGATTTCCCTCTTTTACTAGCCAAATAATATTCCAGTGTGGGGACTTCCCTGGTGGTGCAGTGGTTAAGAATCCACCTGCCAATGCAGGGGACACGGGTTCGAGCCCTGGTCCAGGAAGATGCCGCAGGGCAACTAAGCCCACAAGCCACAACTACTGAGCCCGCATGCCACAACTACTGAAGCCCACTTGCCTAGAGCCTGTGCTCTGCAACAAGAGAAGCCACCGCAATGAGAAGCCCATGCACTGCAATGAAGAAGAGTAGCCCCCGCTCACCACAACTAGAGAAAGCCCACGTGCAGCAACGAAGACCCAACACAACCAAAAATAAATAAATTAATTAATAAATAAATTAATTTAAAAAAATTCCAGTGTGTGTGTGTGTGTGTGTGTGTGTGTGTATCACATTTTCTTTATCCATTCATCCATCAACAGACACTCAGGTAGATTGTTTCCACATCTTGGCTATTGTGAATAGTGCTACAGTGAACTCTGAACTCAGGGGTGCAGATAGCTTTTGATATACTGATTCCATTTCCTTTGGATATATACCTAGAGGTGGGGTTGTTAGATCATTTGGTAGTTCTATTTTTAATTTTTTTGTTTTTTTGCCATGCCGCACGGCTTGCAGGATCTTAGTTCTCTCACCAGGGATTGAACCCAGGCCACAGCAGTGAAAGCACCAAGTCCTAACCACTGGACCTCCAGGGAATTCCCTACTTTTTATTTTTTAAATTAAATCTCCATACTGTTTTCCAAAATGGCTGTACCAATAGCAATTCTATTCTTATTTTTCATTATTATACATCTAAGTACTGAAAAACCTTTTTCACATAAAGAAGTAGACAGGCATGGAAGGAATTTTGTAAAATCAATGTTCTTTAAAGTCCTTTTGAGTCATCTGCCGAAATCATGTGATAACACCTCACCACTAGGATGGTTACTGTTAAAAAAAAATAAGTGTTGGTAAGGATGTGGAGAAACTGGAACCCTTGTGCACTGTTGGTGGGAATACAAAATGGTGCAGCTGCTGTGGAAAACAGTATAGCAGTTCCTCAAAAAATTAAAAATAGAACTACCATGTGATCCAGCACATCCATTTTTGAGTAGATAGCCAAAAGTATTGAAAGCAGGGTCTCAATGAGATATTTGTACACCCATGTTCCATAGCAGCATTGTTCACAGTAGCAAAAAGGTAGACGCAACCAAGGTTTCCACTGATGAATGAAGGGATAAGCAAAATGTGGTGTTTATATAAACTTGAAATGTTATTCAGCCTTAAAAAGAGAGGAAGGGGCTTCCCTGGTGGTGCAGTGGTTGAGAATCTGCCTGCTAATGCAGGGGACACGGGTTCGAGCCCTGGTTTGGGAAGATCCTACATGCCGCGGAGCAACTAGGCACGTGAGCCACAACTACTGAGCCTGCGCGTCTGTAGCCTGTGCTCCGCAGCAAGAGATGCCGCGATAGTGAGAGGCCCGCGCACTGCGATAAAGAGTGGCCCCTAGGGCTTCCCTGGTGGCGCGGTGGTTGCGCGTCCGCCTGCCGATGCAGGGGAGCCGGGTTCGTGCCCCGGTCCGGGAAGATCCCACGTGCCGCGGAGCGGCTGGGCCCGTGAGCCATGGCCGCTGGGCCTGCGTGTCCGGAGCCTGTGCTCCGCAACGGGAGAGGCCGCAGCGGTGTGAGGCCCGCGTACCACAAAAAAAAAAAAAAAAAAAAAAGAGTGGCCCCTGCTTGCCACAACTAGAGAAAGCCCTCGCACAGAAACGAAGACCCAACACAGCCAAAAGTAAAATAAAATAAATAAATAAATAAAAAGAAATGCATTTCCATTAAAAAAAGAAAAAGAAAGGAAATTCTGACACATGCTATAACGTGGATGAACCTTGAGGACATTATGCTAAGTGAAATAAGCCAGTTGCTAAAAGACAAATACTGTATGATTCCACTTATGTGAGGGGCCTAGAGTAGTCCAGATTATGGAGACAGAAAGTAGAACAGTGCTTGTCAGGGGCTGGGGGAGTGTGCTGAGGGGTTGATGTTTAATGCACACAGGGTTTCAGTTTTACAAGACAAGAAAAGTTCTGGAGATGATGGTGGTGATGGAAGCACAGCAATGTGAATGTACTTAATGCCTCTGAACTGTATCCTTTCAAATTGTTAGGATGATAATCTCATGTATATTTTACCAAGATTTAAAAAATTTTTTTAAACCTATCATCAAAAAGTATTTTTCTTGGGCTTCCCCTGGTGGCGCAGTGGTTGAGAGTCCGCCTGCCGATGCAGGGGACACGGGTTCGTGCCCCGGTCCGGGAAGATCCCACGTGCCGCGGAGCGGCTGGGCCCGTGAGCCATGGCTGCTGAGCCTGCGCGTCCGGAGCCTGTGCTCCACAACGGGAGAGGCCACAGCAGTGAGAGGCCCGCGTACCGCAAAAAAAAAAAAAAAAAAAAAAAGTATTTTTCTTGCTCTCACTAGATTAGATCTTCTTAGTATTGTGGAAACTTCCTCTTTTGCAAAAGGATTTCTTACTGGGTCCTTAGATCCTCTCACCTTTCCTGGAAAATATATCAAAAAGGCCTTACCAAAACTTATCAAATGGGAACTAATTTCACCTGGTTCTCCTTCACTTGGAGACAACTTGTGAAACCCAATACACTAAGAAGCAATTGGGAAAATGGTAATGTGGGTAATTCAAACACATCTTTGCTAGTATTTTTTTGAAAAGTAAAAAAGCTTTTATCTTCTACCTTAAATATATTTTCATCAAAAGCTGGAAGAAGCTGATTGAGCTCATGTAATTTATAGACACGCTTCACCATTTACTGTAATTGACCATATCAGTCCTTGTTGTCAAAACAACCAGCGAAATCACACTTCGTTTCTGTCAGAAACTTTCCTTCCTTCTTCAGTACAAATCCCTGAGAAAAATCAACAGGAGCCCAAATTGCTTGTATCCAAACAGTGCTTCACTCTTAACAGAAGTCTGCACAAGACAAGAAAGCCAAGAGCATAGACAGATTTAACATGCCTTGGTTTAAGGAGGCTTTGAAGGTGTTCTATGTCAAGTAAGATGCCCTGATTGTTCCTGCTGCCTGCACCCCAGTCTTTCCTGCACCAGGCCCCCTTGTAATTCAGGGTGGTGAGGGGTAGGCCTTTCCTTTGTAAAGTGGGCTTAAGAGTGATCATGAGAGAGGGGAGGAGAAGAAGAAAAGACGAAGGAAGGTCCCAGGCGAGGGAACTGGGCATCCTTGTTCTCCAGAGCCCCCCTCCCTCGCTGTGATAATCTGGGGGGCAGGGGACCGCTCAGATGATGTGCACATATGTGGATTCACCCCTAAACCTGCTGTTTACCCATTTTCACCATTGTAGTAAATGACCCAGCAGCTACCGGTTGCTCAGCCAAGAACCCGGGGGGTCGTCCTTGAGTCCTCTCCCCTCCCCACCCCCCTTATCCCATCCATCAAGTTCTGCCACTTCCAAAATATATCCCAAATTTAGTCACTTCTCACCTCCACTGCTGTCACCCAAGTCCAGGCCACCATCACCCTTGCGTTGAAGATTGTAAGCCTCTCAAGTGTCTTCCTTCCTCTCTCTTCCTTTTCTCCTACAAACAGTAGCCAGAGGGGGTCCTGTCCCTCCCTTGTGTAAAACCTCCTCATTGCTTCCCTTTGCACTTGGAATAAAATCTGAATAATATCTGACCTAGTAGGGTAACCAATTTATCCTGGGTCAAACCAGGACAGCTGGTCACCTTATATGAGGCTCTGTAGGCTCTGACCCTGCCTACCTCCTAGACTGCCTCTCAAGGACTCCTCTCCTCCCTCCCTCGCTCCCCTTCCCCACTCTCTCACTTTCCCTCCCCTCTTCAGCTCATTTGGCTCCAATCCCGTGGGATCCTTGCTCTTTCTTGAAAGAGTCATGTGTGTCACAGGACCTTTGAACTTGCTCTTCCCTCTCCTTGGAACTTTTGTATGTTAGGATTCAGCTCCATGCTCCCTCCTCAAAGAGGCCTCAGATCACTCCAGCTGGAGCAGTTCTTTTCCCATCACCACCTGGCTCCCATTCCTTCCTACTTATCCACTGTGGAATTTGAAGCTCTCTGTGCTTCACTTTTTTTCCCCATAAAATCGGGACAAGTGCTATCCCCCAAAGGACTGAAGTGAGGAGACAATGAGATACTCCTTGCTAAGCCCTCAAATCACTGCTGGAACATAACACGTGTTTCATAGCAACTGTGATTTTTGCCCTGTCATGTTTTCTTCCTAGCACCTGTCAATATCCGATACAATTATATGTATTTATTTCTTCCATGTTTATTGTCTGTCGCTCCAAATAAGATGTGGGCTGCATCAAGATGGACATCTGTTTTACATCCTTCAGTGCCTAGAACAGGGCCTGGAGCCTGTCAAGAGCTCAAGATGTGTGTGAAGCATGAATGAAGCTTGATGGTTGCCAACAGCGTGGATGCCACTGAATTGTACACTTAAAAATGACGAAAAGGGTGACATTTGTGTTATGTTTATTTTACCACTGATGTCACATAATACATATCTGATAACTTTCTTAGTTACAAAAAAAAAAAAAAAAATGAATGAAGCTAAGTCCCAGTATCCCAGGAGTGGTTATTCACTCAGAGGGAGGGGAGCTTGCAGAGAGAGGAAAGCTTGCAACTTTCTGGGACTTTTTTACATAACACTCCACCTTTTCACTACCTCTCATTGGCATGCACACCCACCCTGGGGAGGGGAGCGGAGGTGGGGCCTGGGAATCCCAGGAGACCTGCTGCAGAGGTGGAAACACTGAGAATTTTGCCTCCTTCACATAGTACTTCAGGGGTGCGAGCTTGACACACTAGTTTTGTCACTCTTACACGGACAGTCTCTTGCAGCTGATCAATTCTGCATCTCAGGTAAGTAACTGACCTTCCTGTGCTTCCCAATAAATGGCAACAGTAAGAGAAGCTCTCTTTCAGTATTGGTGTGAAGATTGAACGGGATAAACCATGTAAAATGCTTAGAAAGGTGCCTGCCCTGTACATAAGTGCTGTGTAAATGTTAGCTATTATTATTCATCTTTATTATCCATCCAGTTAATTTAGCTAAAAATTAAGGCGTTATTCATGCCCTTTCTCCCCTCCTCCCATTTCCATTCTTCAATATATATCTTGAATCCATCCACTTTTTCTTCTAAATGTTCTCAAGTTTTGCCTTTTACACTGAAATCTTTAGCCTGCTCAGGGATATAGTGAATTTCTCTTCATTTCCATATGCACTACCAGCACCATTTACTGAATAGCCTATCTTTTCCCTGTTGATCTACTTGGACAGCGCTGTCATACATCATGTTTCTACGTCTATGAAGGTCTATTTCTGGCCTCTATTCCATTGGCCAGGCATTATCGAGTTTCCTTCCTCCTCATCCCTTATGTGTAACCCATCAGCAAGTCCATCCTACGTCCAAAACTCCTCTCAAATCCACCTTCTCCACTTACGCCATCATTTCTTAGCTGGACACTCGCGATGGGTCCCATTTGCTCCTCCTCCCCACTTTTACTCTGCAAGCTCCCCACCCCTGGCCATTCTCCTTATTGAAACTCAAGAGACACTATGCCTTTTTTTTTTTTTTTTTTTTTTTTTTATTGCAGTACGAGGGCCTCTCACTGTTGTGGCCTCTCCCGCTGCGGAGCACAGGCTCCAGACGCGCAGGCTCAGCGGCCATGGCTCACGAGCCCAGCCGCTCCGCTGCATGTGGGATCCTCCCGGACTGGGGCACGAACCCGTGTCCCCTGCATTGGCAGGCGGATTCTCAACCACTGCGCCACCAGGGAAGCCCCCTATCCCTTTTTTAAAACGACAAAACATTTGATATTTGATATATAAAGCTATAAAGGACCATGTGCGGAGGTTATGAAGTGTGGTCGTAAAACAACGCTGTGAGCCCACCAGGCTGCCTAGGAAACAGAACAGTGGCAAATCCTTTGATGTCCTGAGTGTCCTCAATGCTAGTGAGAATTCATCCTTTTTTTTAAAAAAAATTTGTTCTTTTAAAATTATTCTCTTGCTTTCCTTTATAGTTTTACCACATATGTATTCCTAAGCAATTTATTAATCAATATTGCTCGTTTGTAAGTTTTACAAAAATAGTGTCATGTTGTGAATTTCCCTCTGAGAATTGGTTTGTTTATTCACTATTACTAATTCTAAGATTCGTCTGTGTTGAGGTATGTAGCTATTGGTTAGTCATTTTCACCACTGCTTAGTAATCCATTGTAAAATCCCTTATTTGTTTATGCATTTTACCGTTGATACACATTTGGATTGTTGCTTTTTCTTTTCTCTCATTTCTTTTATGAAAAATATGTACAGCGGTTTCCTCTGCGTAGTGGCTTTCAACTTTTTCCCCCTAATGCTCTCTGTAAGAAATATATTTTGTATTGTGACCCAGTACACACACAGACACATCTATTTATCCCGACTTTTCGTGATGCACCATGGCATTTTCTATGCTACTTTATTTAATTTTTTTAAAAAGATGTTGATCCACAAAATGACTTTATGACCAACCAATCCATAGTGTGGAACATTCTATAGTCTAGCTTGGGTATGTACCCAGGAGTAGAATTGCTGGGTCCTCTGGTGTGAACATAATCAAATTTATCAGAAAAACCAAAGAGTTATAATATTGACAATTATAATAATTGACCTCTCCAAAATAGCTATAATAATTGACCCCTCACCAGCCCAGCATTAGAACTGAAATTTGCTTGGTGGTGTGAGACTTCTTAGTTTTTGCCAATCCAGTGATTGTAAAATGATAACTCATTGTGGTTCATCTTTAGTAATGTGCCTGTCCATGTTTTTTGCCATTTTACTCTTGGATTTTTTCTTTTTCTTAGTAATTTGTTAGAGTTCTTTAAATGTTATGGATACTAATCTTTTATTGGTTATATTTACTGTAAGTATCATCTCTCAGTTTATATCTTACTTTTTTCCTCTATTAGCAAAAATGATGAACAGAAATTATTAATTTTAATTTAGTCAAAGTTATCACTAATTTCCTGTGTAGTTAGTGCTTTTTGGATCTTGTTTAAAAAATTCTTACTTCTTCTGGGGTCACAAAAAATTCTCCAAAATCTTCTGCTACACAAAATTTAAAAAATGTAAATCTTTAACCACTAGGAATTTATGCAAATTCTCTTTCTTTTCATATGGATTACCAGCTGACCCAGCACCATTTACTAAGTAGCCCATTCTTTCCTCACTGATCTGCTAGGGTAAGGCTGTCTATATCAACTTTTTCTAAGTGTCCACTTTTGTGCTCTCATCAGTTCCTTTTGTCAATGGGTCTATTCCTGCCCAATATACACTGTTGTAATTAAGGAGTGTCTTGAGTGTTCTTCACCCTTTGCTCTTCTATATCGCTTTAGACTCAGCTGGACAAGTTTTATGACAAATTCTGTTGAGACTTTGGAATTGTACTGCCTCTAGAAACTTTAAAGAAAAAATTTTATTGGAGTATAGTTGATTCACAATATTGTGTTAGTTTCAGGTGTACAGCAAAGTGAGTTAGTGATACATATACATATATCCACTCTTTTTTAGATTCTTTTCCCATTAGAAATTATTTTGAGGAGCGTTGACATCTTTATGATATTGACTATCCCATCAGTAGCATCATATAGCTCTCCTTTTAAAAAAATTGAGATATAATTGACATATATATAACATTGTATTAGTCTTTGGTGCACAGTATAACAATTCGATATATGTATATATTGTGAAATGATTACCACAATAAGTTTAGTTAACATCCATCACCACATATAGTTACAAAAACTCTTTTCTTGTGATGAGAGCTTTTTAAGATCTATTTTCTTAGCAACTTTCAAATATAAAATGTCGACTGAAAAAAATGCACAACGTAAAAGTTGCGAATTATGTTTTATTTGGCGGACTTTCTGAGGACTCAAGCCCAGAAAACAGCCTCTCAGATACCTCTGAGGGACTGCCAGGATATATAAGAGTTTTTGCAACAAAAACCAGGTAGTTGGAACATCAAAAGTTTACTGTTAGTTAAAGAAAACCAGATAGCTCAAGTTAATGAATTTAGCTCTTTCATGTGTTTGGGAAGATGGGCTCATTGAAACCATTCCTTTGATGTGCATCTTAACTAGGGCCAATATCCTGTTCTTTCCCATCCTGAGTCCCCTCAGGGTGCACAGTTGTGGGTGGCTACAGTGGCTGATGGCTTGATGGCTGCAATCCTTTTTTTACTGATGTGGCAGGCAACAATTTTCATTCACAACAATATAGTATTCTTAACTGTAGTCACCATGCTGTACATTACATTCCCAGGACTTACTTATCTTATAATTGGAAGTCTATACCTTTTGACTACCTCCACCCATTTTGCCCGTCCCCACCCCCTACCTCTGGCAACCACCAATCTGTTCTCTACATCTATGAGTTTGTTTTTTTTAGATTCTACCTATAAGTAAGATCATTCAGTATCTGTCTTTCTGTGCCAGACTTATTTCACTTAGCATAATGCCCTCAAGTCCCATCCATGTTGTCACAAATAGGAGGATTTCCTTCTTTTTTTATGGCTGAATAATATTCCATTATATACGTATATCAATCACATTTTCTTTATCTGTTCATCCATTGGCAGACATTGAGGTTGTTTCCATGTCTTGGCTATTGTAAATAATGCTGCAGTGAACATGGGGGTACAGATATCTTTTTTGAGATAGTGATTTCATTTTCTTTAGATAAATACCCAGGGGAGGAATTGCTGGATCACAGTTCTATTTTTAATTTTTTTGAGGAACCTCCTCCATACTGTTTTCCATAGTGGCTGCATCAATTTACATTCCAGCAACAATTCACAAGGTTTCCCTTTTCTCCACATCCTGGCCAGTATTTGTTATTTCATGTCTTTTTAAAAAAAATAAATTTATTTATTTATTTATTTTTGGCCGCATTGGGTCTCCGTTGTTGGGTCTTTGTTGCTGCACGCAGGCTTTCTCTAGTTGTGGCGAGCAGGGTCTACTCTTCATTGCAGTGTGCGGGCTTCTCATTGTGGTGGCTTCTCTTGTTGCAGAGCTCAGGCTCTAGGCACACGGGCTTCAGTAGTTGTGGCTCGTGGGCTCTAGAGCACAGGCTCAGTAGTTGTGGCATGTGGGCTTAGTTGCTTCGCAGCATGTGGGATCTTCCCGGACCAGGGCTCGAACCTGTGTCCCCTGCATTGGCAGGTGGATTCTCAACCACTGTGCCACCAGGGAAGTCCCTCTCATGTCTTTTTGATCGTAGCCTCTCTAACAGGCATGAGGTTTGATTTGCATTTCCCTGATGATTAGTGATGCTGACCACATTTTCATGTACCTGTTGCCTATCTGTATGCCTTCTTTGGAAAAATGTCTGTTCAGTTCCTCTGCCCATTTTTTAATCAGATTTTTTGCTGTTGTTATTGAGTTGTATGAGTTCCTTTTATATTTTAGATATTAATCCCTTATCAGATATGATTTGCAAATATTTTCTCCCATTCCTTAGCTTGCCTTTTCATTTTGTTGATGGTTTCCTTTACTGTGCAGGAGGCTTTCACTTTTATATAGTCCTACTTGTTTATTTTTCTTTTGTTGCCTTTGATTTTGGTGGCAAATCCAAAAAAAATCATTGCCCGACTGATGTCAAAGGAGCTTACTGCCTATGTTTTCTTCTAGGAATTTTGTAGTTTCAGGTCTTACATTCAATTCTTTAATCCATTTTGAGTTGATTTTTGTGTATGGCATAAGATAGTGGTGCAGTTTCTTTCTCTTGCATGTGGTTGACCAGTTGTCCCAACACTATTTGTTGAAGAGACTATTCTTTCACCATTGTATAGTCTTCGCTCCTTTTCCATAAATTAATTAATATATGTGTGGGGGTTTCCTTGGTGGTGCAGTGGTTGAGAGTCCGCCTGCTGATGCAGGGAACACGGGTTCGTGCCCCGGTCCAGGAAGATCCCACATGCTGCGGAGCGGCTAGGCCCGTAAGCCATGGCCTCTGGGCCTGTGCGTCCGGAGCCTGTGCTCCGCAATGGGAGAGGCCACAACAGTGAGAGGCCAGCATATCGCAAAAAAAAAAAAAAAAAATATATATATATATATATATATATATATATGCGTGTGTTTATTTCTGGGCTCTCTCTGCTGTTAGCTCTTCATTTTTTTTAAAATTAATTAATTAGTTAATTAATTAATTTATTTTTGGCTGCGTTGGGTCTTTGTTGCTGTGCGCAGGCTTTCTCTAGTTGTGGCGAGCGGGGGCTACTCTTCTTTGCAGTGCACAGGCTTCTCATTCGGTGGCTTCTCTTTGTTGCAGAGCACGGGCTCTAGGCGCGTGGGCTTCAGTAGTCATGGCACGCAGGCTCAGTAGTTGTGGCTCGCGGGCTCCAGAGCGCAGCTCAGTAGTTGTGGTGCATGGGCCCAGTTGCTCTGAGGCATGTGGGGTCCTCCCGGACCAGGGATCATACCCGAGTCCCCTGCATTGGCGGGCGGATTCTTAACCACTGCACCACCAGGGAAGTCCTTAGCTCTTCAATTCTTTAGACCTTCATTAGTGTCCTTCAATAATGATTTGTCTTTTCTCCATACTGTAGGTTTAAGAAAGGGCTTTTAAAAATGTGAAATAGATCTCCTCTGTTCTCTGGTTATAACTTGATAATGGCGTTCAATTGCCCTTAAAAGAAAGCCCAAATTCCTTACCTGGATATGCACAACCTGGCCCTGACTACCTCTCCAACTTTATCTTACAAAACTAGTACCCTCACCCAGAACTGGCCAGTCTCATGGGCTTCTGGTCAATTCCTCTTGCTTATTACCTTAGGGAAGTTGCAGTCACCTGTCAGTGTTTACCCTCTGCTAAGATGGCTTCCCACGTCCCCACACCCAACCCTCTGCCTGGTTAACATTCAGCTCAAATCTCTCTATTGCAAAGAGACCTTTATGAACATCCTACTCAGAATCATCCAGTTATGCCCTTTCACAGCCAGAGAGAGCAACCTGTTATTTTCCCTTCCAACTCTTCAACACCTTTGGCAGTTGCTTGGTTCATTTGTGTGTGTTTGTCTAATGTCTGGTTCCCCTAAAAGCCTGCAACCTCCCTGAGGGACCTTGGCTCTTTGGTTCACCAAGGCACCTGGTGCATTGTTTAGCATGTAATAGATACTCAGTAAATGTTTGTTAAAGGAAGAAAGGGAAGAAGAGAGGAAGGGAGGGAGGGACTCCCATAGACAGTGAAGAAGCAAAGCCAAATAAGGGACATTAGGGATAAAAATGGGCTGGATTTTTAAAAAGTAGTAATAGACCTTGGTAGTTATAGCTTTTAAAAATTATGTCGTTAATGTAATGTAGAATGCATTCTAGTGGTCAAAGATTTAAATGATACAGAAATATAAGGAATATAATGTTAAGTTTCCTTTTACCATCCCCTCTTCAAACTCACTCCTCATCTCAAAGGTAACCATTATTGGTAACTATTATTTATTGCTAGTTTGGTAAATATCTTTATAGTAATCTCTTCATTTTTAATTAATATTTATTGAAATCTAGTTGATTTACAGTGTTGTGTTTCTGCTGTACAGCAAAGTGATTCAGTTATACATGTATATATTCTTTTTCATATTCTTTTCCATTATGGTTTAT
>NC_041230.1:22570367-22576444 GCF_002837175.3 Physeter macrocephalus | reverse complement strand
GCTAGGCCCGTAAGCCATGGCCTCTGAGCCTGTGCGTCCGGAGCCTGTGCTCCGCAATGGGAGAGGCCACAACAGTGAGAGGCCAGCATATCGCAAAAAAAAAAAAAAAAAAAAAAATATATATATATATATATATATATATGCGTGTGTTTATTTCTGGGCTCTCTCTGCTGTTAGCTCTTCATTTTTTTAAAAATTAATTAATTAGTTAATTAATTAATTTATTTTTGGCTGCGTTGGGTCTTTGTTGCTGTGCGCAGGCTTTCTCTAGTTGTGGCGAGCGGGGGCTACTCTTCTTTGCAGTGCACAGGCTTCTCATTCGGTGGCTTCTCTTTGTTGCAGAGCACGGGCTCTAGGCGCGTGGGCTTCAGTAGTCATGGCACGCAGGCTCAGTAGTTGTGGCTCGCGGGCTCCAGAGCGCAGCTCAGTAGTTGTGGTGCATGGGCCCAGTTGCTCTGAGGCATGTGGGGTCCTCCCGGACCAGGGATCATACCCGAGTCCCCTGCATTGGCAGGCGGATTCTTAACCACTGCACCACCAGGGAAGTCCTTAGCTCTTCAATTCTTTAGACCTTCATTAGTGTCCTTCAATAATGATTTGTCTTTTCTCCATACTGTAGGTTTAAGAAAGGGCTTTTAAAAATGTGAAATAGATCTCCTCTGTTCTCTGGTTATAACTTGATAATGGCGTTCAATTGCCCTTAAAAGAAAGCCCAAATTCCTTACCTGGATATGCACAACCTGGCCCTGACTACCTCTCCAACTTTATCTTACAAAACTAGTACCCTCACCCAGAACTGGCCAGTCTCATGGGCTTCTGGTCAATTCCTCTTGCTTATTACCTTAGGGAAGTTGCAGTCACCTGTCAGTGTTTACCCTCTGCTAGGATGGTTTCCCACGTCCCCACACCCAACCCTCTGCCTGGTTAACATTCAGCTCAAATCTCTCTATTGCAAAGAGACCTTTATGAACATCCTACTCAGAATCATCCAGTTATGCCCTTTCACAGCCAGAGAGAGCAACCTGTTATTTTCCCTTCCAACTCTTCAACACCTTTGGCAGTTGCTTGGTTCATTTGTGTGTGTTTGTCTAATGTCTGGTTCCCCTAAAAGCCTGCAACCTCCCTGAGGGACCTTGGCTCTTTGGTTCACCAAGGCACCTGGTGCATTGTTTAGCATGTAATAGATACTCAGTAAATGTTTGTTAAAGGAAGAAAGGGAAGAAGAGAGGAAGGGAGGGAGGGACTCCCATAGACAGTGAAGAAGCAAAGCCAAATAAGGGACATTAGGGATAAAAATGGGCTGGATTTTTAAAAAGTAGTAATAGACCTTGGTAGTTATAGCTTTTAAAAATTATGTCGTTAATGTAATGTAGAATGCATTCTAGTGGTCAAAGATTTAAATGATACAGAAATATAAGGAATATAATGTTAAGTTTCCTTTTACCATCCCCTCTTCAAACTCACTCCTCATCTCAAAGGTAACCATTATTGGTAACTATTATTTATTGCTAGTTTGGTAAATATCTTTATAGTAATCTCTTCATTTTTAATTAATATTTATTGGCATATAGTTGATTTATAATGTGTTAGTTTGTGCTGTACAGGAAAGTGAATCAGTTATACACATACATATATCCAATTTTTTTTAGAGTCTTTTCTTTTTAGATCTTTTTAGATTCCTTTTTTAGATTTTTCCCATATAGGTCATTATAGAGTATTGAGTAGAGTTCCCTGTGCTATACAGTAGGTTCTTATTAGTTATCTAATAGTGATCTTTTCTTTTCTTTTCTTTTTTGGTTGAGTCAGGTCTTAGTTGCGGCACACGGGGTCTTCATTGAGGTGTGCAGGATCTTTTCGTTGTGGCATGGGCTCTTTGTTGTGGCACATGGGCTTCTCTCTAGTTGTGGTGGGCTTCTCTCTAGTTGTGGTGCGTGGGCTCCAGGGCACGTGGGCTCTGTAGTTTGCTGCATGCGGGGCTCTCTTACTGAGGCATGCAAGCACAGTCGTTTTGGCACGTGGGCTTACTTGCCCTGCGGCATGTGGGATCTCAGTTCCACCACCAGGGATTGAACCTGTGTCCCCTGCATTAGAAGGTGGATTCTTTACCACTGGACCACCAGGGAAGGCCCTATAGTAATCTTTTCTATCTACTTATATATTTTTGTATATATACTAAATAAATCTATATACAAATAGATTTATTTTTCTTTTTTAAAATCATGAATAGAATCATATCTTACTAGTTGCTATATGAAATGCTTTCTTCATTTAATAATGTGACAAGGAGATCTTTCCATTTCAGTTCAGACAGATAGTTAACCAGTTTCTAGAGAAACAGAATGAATGGGATATGTATATATAGAGAGATTTATTTTAAGGAATTGGCCCATGTGATTATGGAGGCTGTGGCAGCTTCAAAATCTGTAGTGTAGGCCGTCTCGCTGGAACCCAGGGAAGGTCCAATGTTGCAGTTAAAGTCTGAAGGTCATCTGCTGGTAGAATTCCCTCTTGCTCAGAGGAGGTCAATCTTTTGTTCTATTCAGGCTTTCCGCTGATTGGATGAGGCCCACCCACATTATGCACAGCAATCTGTTTTACTCAAAGTCTATGCATTTAAATGTAAATCAGATTTCCCTGGTGGCACAGTGGTTAAGAATCTTCCTGCCAATGCAGGGGACATGGGTTCAAGCCCTGGACTGGGAAGATCCGACATGCCACAGGGCAACTAAGCCCGTGCGCCACAACTACTGAAGCCCGCATGCTTAGAGCCCGTGCTCTGCAACAAGAGAACCCACCAGATCCGACATGCCACAGAGCAACTAAGCCCGTGCGCCACAACTACTGAAGCCCGCATGCTTAGAGCCCGTGCTCTGCAACAAGAGAACCCACCACAATGGGAAGCCCATGCACTGAAATGAAGAGTAGCCCCTGCTCACTGCAACTAGAGAAAGCCTGCGTGCAGCAATGAAGACCCAACACATCCAAAATAAATAAATAAATAAATAAATAAAATAAATTTAAAAATATATATAAATCTCATCCAAAAACTTTTAACAGAAAAATCCAGAATAATGTTTAGCCAAATATCTGGGCATCTTGGCATTTTAAGTTGATACAAAATTAACAATCACATTCATGAGCATAGATCTTTACGTATATGTATAAATTTTATATGAACTACATTTCTAAGCAATGGAATTGCTGTTTCAAGGGATATGAACCATTTAAATGTTGATAGATAGATACGGTTGAATTATGCTCCTGAGAGGGTACAGATTAAGAGACACAGACTCTCTTCATAAGTATAAGGGAGTGAGGTTGCCATGTTTGAGCCTGGCCTAAGGGCAAATAACTTTGAGTATATGTTCCTCCAAATCTCTGCGTTTTTTCTGCTTCAGTGCCTTTGCAAGTGCTACTTAGCAGTTTGGAATTCACTTCTCCCTGGAAGACTGTTGTTGTTTTTTTAAAGCTACTTTTCTTTTTTTTTTTCTTTTTTTTTTTTTCAACCACCGCGCCACCAGGGAAGCCCAAAGCTACTTTTCTTTAAAAAAAAAAAAAAAAAAATTATTTATTTATTTATTTGGTTGCACCAGGTCTTAGTTGCGGCAGGCAGGCTCCTTAGTTGTGGCTTGTGGTCTCCTTGGCTGTAGCATGTGAATTCTTAGTTGTAGCATACATGTGGGATCTAGTTCCCTGACCAGGGATTGAACCCAGGCCGCTTGCATTGGGAGCGTGGAGTCTTATCCACTATGCCACCAGGGAAGTCCCCTGTGCTGTTGTTTTTAAACAAACACAACAAACAAAAAATAGAATAGACAATATTGGAATCTGTCACATGTAATAAGGGTGAGAGCAGAGACCATCTGTATCCATATCAGTCTTGAATATCAGTATTGAGAACTGAGACCACAAGGCTTAATTATTTGTTCCAGGGAAATCTTGTCTCAGAAGATAAGGCTGGAAACCAATAAGTGACTTTACTGTCTGCTTTAAAAAATTCCTCTAAACCCAGAGAATTTGTTCATACAGGCAAACAGCTCATTTACCAATGGTTAACATGGCTTCCTTCAAAATCCTTGCCTTGTGTGGTTACCAATTCTAATGTCTTGAATTTTGTCCAGTCCTAATCAGTTGAAAGTCTCTCCTTGAACCACTTGAGGTCTTATCCCTAAACCCTATACATGTCCTCTCCTGACCTCCCCTTTCTGAGGCACCATTAAGACTGTGAAGGTGGTGGTCACCCCTCTCTGCAGCAGGTCTAATGCATTCAGTTGTGCTTGGTCAGTGGGTTTTCTGGTGGTTTTCTCAGGAGCTGATGTTCTACCAGGATCCAGCTGAGACCCCCGTCACCAATAATTTTAGATTCTCAACCAGGTAAGGCCTCTGGAGCCTCCAGCTAAGGAGTTATTGCAACCTTGACAGCGTATCTCACAATGGAGCTGATTTCTTCTTGTTGAGTTCCTAAATGTTGAGCTTACTTTGTCTCAGGAATGGGGAAACTATTTTAGGAATCTCTGACGATCTGATCAGATTTGAAACCTTTTCTCCTTGGCAGAAACCTTCCTTGTTACTAACAATGTTATTGTGTTATTACTATCTGTTCTCATCACTTTTTCACTGTGAGTCTATAAGAGGAAGTTCAAAATAAAGAGGATGGACATGCGTCTGATTAGTCTGCTCTTACGCTGGCCTACAGGGCTGATCAAGGCTTCAGCTGATTCAGTTCCTGGTGAGAGCTCACTGCCTGGATTGCAGACAGCTGCCTTCTCACTGTGTCCTCACATGGCCATTCCTGTGTGTGTGTGTGTGCACAGGTGTGTGTTTGTACACGGTGGCAATGGGGGAAAGAGGGAGAGTGGGTGGGTGGGCATAGGAGAGAGAGAGAAGTGGGGTGGGGAGCTCTCTGATATTTCTTCTCATAAGGACACTAATCCTATAGGAACAGGGCCCCACCCTTATGACCTCATTTAGCCTCAATTACCTCCTTAAAGGCTCTTTCTCTAAATACAGCCACAATGGGGGTCAGGGCTTCAACATACGAATTTGGGAGGGACATGAACATTCAGGCTAACACACAGCAGAATATTATTCAGCCTGAAAAAGGAAGGAAATTCTGACACATGCTACAACATGGATGAACCTTGAGGACATTATGCTAAGTCAAATAAACCAGTCACAAAAGGACAAACACTGTATGATTCCACTTATATGAAGTACCTAGAGGTGTCAAAATCATAGACACAGAAAGTGGAAAGTTATGGAGATGGATGGTAGTGATGGTTGCATGACAATATGAATATACTTTCTTTTCTCTTTTTTGTTTGTTTTTTAAATTTTAAAATTATTTTTCTTCATTTATTTTTTATTCTTTTAATGTGCTTTTAATACCCCTGAACTGTATACTTAAAAATGAGTAAGGTGGTAAATTTTATGTTATGGGTATTTTACCAGAAATTAAAATTAAAAAGTACTCAATGAAAGCATGTAGATTCCCTTGTATTCAGAGTGCTGAAGGAATAAAAGGTTAAAATTGTAAAAAGCAAAGAGATCTTAAGATGAATTTAGAATAGTTCTAGAAAGATATAGTCCAGGGCTTCATAATGTATATCAATTGCTTCATTCATTAGTCAGAAGCTGGGCAGAAAAAACTGGATAGAAAAGTCATAGTGGGAAGACCCTTAGGGTGACCTAAGAGACTCTGAATTGCATAGGTACTCAGAGGGGTTTTGAAAAGCTGCAGATGTTTGACAAGGTGCTCTGGAGACTATTTCTTGTGAAAATAGATTGGCTTCACACCCTGACACACAAGCAAGAAAGGCAAAACTGAGCAGAAGCAAGAAGAACTACAGTCCTGCAGCCTATGGAACAAAAACCACATTCACAGAAAGAGAGACAAGATGAAAAGGCAGAGGGCTATGTACCAGATGAAGGAACAAGATAAAACCCCAGAAAAACAACTAAATGAAGTGGAGATAGGCAACCTTCCAGAAAAAGAATTCAGAATAATGATAGTGAAGATGATCCAGGACCTCGGAAAAAGAATGGAAGCAAAGATCGAGAAGATGCAAGAAATGTTT
>NC_041230.1:22568568-22569453 GCF_002837175.3 Physeter macrocephalus | reverse complement strand
TGTTACAAAAGACAAGGAAGGACACTACATAATGATTAAGGGATCAATCAAAGAAGAAGATATAACAATTATAAGTATATATGCACCCAACATAGGAGCACCTCAATACATAAGGCAACTGCTAACAGCTATAAAAGAGGAAACAGACAGTAACACAATAATAGTGGGGGACTTTAACACCTCACTTACACCAATGGACAGATCATCCAAAATGAAAATAAATAAGGAAACAGAAGATTTAAATGACACAATAGACCAGATAGATTTAATTGATATTTATAGGACATTCCATCCAGAAACAGCAGATTAGGGCTTCCCTGGTGGTGCAGTGGTTAAGAATCTGCCTGCCAATGCAGGAGACACGGGTTCAAACCCTGGTGCGGGAAGATCCCACATGCCGTGGAACAAATAAGCCCGTGTACCACAACTACTGAGCCTGTGGTCTAGAACCCACGAGCCACAACGACTGAAGACCGCGTGCCACAACTACTGAAGGCCGTGTGCCTAGAGCCCATGCTATGCAACAAGAGAAGCCACCACAATGAGAAGCCTGCATACTACAACGAAGAGTAGCCCCTGCTTGTCGCAACCAGAAAAAAGCCCACGTGCAGCAACAAAGACCCAAAAAGCAGCCAAACAAAGAAACAAAGAAACAAACGAAAACAAAAACAAAAACAGCAGATTACACTTTCTTCTCAAATGCGCATGGAACATTCTCCAGGATAGTAATAAATAAATTAATTAATAAACCTCGTACCCCCAACATCTAAAAAAAAAAAAGGACAAGCTGGAAGAAATGGACAAATTCTTAGAAAGGTATAACCTTCCAAGACTGAACCAGGAAGAAATAGAAAATATGAACAGACCAATCACAAGTAATGAAAT
>NC_041230.1:22557946-22567433 GCF_002837175.3 Physeter macrocephalus | reverse complement strand
GTCACTGTTTGCAGATGACATGATACTATACATAGAGAATCCTAAAGATGCCACCAGAAAACTACTAGAGCTAATCAATGAATTTGGTAAAGTTGCAGGATACAAAATTAATACACAGAAATCTCTTGCATTCCTATACACTAATGATGAAAAATCTGAAAGAAAAATTAAGGAAACACTCCCATTTACCATTGCAACAAAAAGAATAAAATACCTAGGAATAAACCTACCTAGGGAGACAAAAGACCTGTATGCAGAAAACTATAAGACACTGATGAAAGGAATTAAAGATGATACCAAGAGATGGAGAGATATACCATGTTCTTGGATTGGAAGAATCAATATTGTGAAAATGACTATACTACCCAAAGCAATCTACAGATTCAATGCAATCCCTATCAAATTACCAATGGCATTTTTTACGGAACTAGAACAAATCATCTTAAAATTTGTATGGAGACACAAAAGACCCCGAATACCCAAAGCGGCCTTGAGGGAAAAAAACAGAGCTGGAGGAATCAGACTCCCTGAATTCAGACTAAACTACAAAGCTACAGTAATCAAGACAATATGGTACTGGCACAAAAACAGAACCATAGATCAATGGAACAAGATAGAAAGCCCAGAGATAAACCCACACACCTATGGTCAACTAATCTATGACAAAGGAGGCAAGGATATACAATGGAGAAAAGACAGTCTCTTCAATAAGTGGTGCTGGGAAAACTGGACAGCTACATGTAAAAGAATGAAATTAGAACACTCCCTAACACCATACACAAAAAGAAACTCAAAATGGATTCGAGACCTAAATGTAAGACCGGACACTATAAAACTCTTAGAGGAAAACATAGGAAGAACACTCTTTGACATAAATCACAGCAAGATCTTTTTTGATCCACCTCCTAGAGTAGTGGAAAGAAAAACAAAAATAAACAAATGGGACCTAACGAAACTTCAAAGCTTTGGCACAGCAAAGGAAACCATAAACAAGATGAAAAGACAACCCTCAGAATGGGAGAAAATATTTGCAAATGAATCCACGGACAAAGGATTAATCTCCAAAATATATAAACAGCTCATGCAGCTCATTATTAAAAAAACAAACAACCCAATCCAAAAATGGACAGAAGACATAAATAGACCTTTCTCCAAAGAAGACATACAGATGGCCAAGAAGCACATGAAAAGCTGCTCAACATCACTAATTATTAGAGAAATGCAAATCAAAACTACAATGAGGTACCACCTCACACCAGTTAGAATGGGTGTCATCAGAAAATCTATAAACAACAAATGCTGGAGAGGGTGTGGAGAAAAGGGAACCCTCTTGCGCTGTTGGTGGGAATGTAAATTGGTACTGCCACTATGGAGAACAGTATGGAGGTTCCTTAAAAAACTAAAAATAATATTACCATATCATCCAGCAATCCCACTACTGGGCATATACCCAGAGAAAACCATAATTCAAAAAGACACATGCACCCCAATGTTCATTGCAGCACTTTTTACAATGGCCAGGTCATGGAAGCAACCTAAATGCCCATTGACAGACAAATGGATAAAGAAGATGTGGTACATATATACAATGGAGTATTACTCATCCATAAAAAGGAACGAATTTGGGTCATGTGTTTAGAGAGCGATGGATCTAGAGACTGTCATACAGAGTGAAGTAAGTCAGAAAGAGAAAAACAAATATCATATATTAATGCATATATGTGGAACCTAGAAAAATGGTACAGATGAACCAGTTTGCAGGGCAGAAATTGAGACACAGATGTAGATAACAAACGTATGGACACCAAGGGGGCAAAGCAGCGGGGTGGTGTTGGGGGTGGTGTGATGAATTGGGAGATTGGGATTGACCTGTATACACTGATGTGTACAAAATTGATGACTAATAAGAACCTGCTATATAAAAAAATAAATAAAATAAAATTCAAAAGTTTTTTGTTTTAAAAAGAAAGGCAAAACCATTGAAGATATCAGGGATAGACTCTCTGACACCTTTTCTGTTTTTTATAAAATGGGTTTTTATATTGTAATAAAATACACATAAAATTTACTATTTTGACCATTTTTAGGTGTATAATTCTGGCACATTTAAGGATACTCTCATTGTTGTGCAAACATCGCGGCCATCCATCTCCAAAACCCTTTTCATCTTGCCAAACTGAAACTCAGTATGCATAAAATAGTAACTCCACATTCCTCTAGCTCCTGGCAATCACCATTCTACTTTATTCATTTTTATTTTAATAGTTTAGAATTTTTTTAAAAAAATTATTTATTTATTTATTGGGTTGCGCTGGGTCTTTAGTTGCAGCAGGCGGGATCGTTAGTTGTGGCTCATGGGCTCCTTTGTTGTGGCTCGAGGGCTCCTTAGTTGCAGCACTTGGGCCCCTTAGTTGTGGGATGCGAACTCTTAGTTGTGGCATGCATGTGGGATCTAGTTCCCTGAGCAGGGATTGAACCTGGGACCCCTGCATTGGGAGCATGGAGTCTTAACCACTGCGCCACCAGGGAAGTCCCCATTCTACTTTCTATCTCTATGATTTTGACCACTCTAGGTACCTCATGTAAGTGGAATCATAGAGTATTGGTCCTTTTGTGACTGAATCATTTTACTCAGCATAATGAACTCAAAGTTCATCCATGTTGTAGCATATATCAGAATTTCATTCCTTTTTAAGAGTGAATAATATTCCACTGTATGTATATACTCCATTTTGTTGATCCATTCATTACCCTTTGACAATTAGACAACCATCTGAGGAGCCTCAGATTCCTCTAAAGACAAAGAATATGGGAAGAAACATAGCTACTCTGTGACCATCAGATCAAGTGACATGCAGAAAAGGTAGCTTCTACACAAAATTTGGGTCAAAACCTCAACCTGCCTTCCTTATTTTGCTCTTTAAATCATCGTTGGCTTATTGTAGTCATTCTGTTCTTCATTCTCTGCCCATATACTGTAATGTAAAGATGGAAAGAATTGCTTTTATGTTAACCTTTTTTTCTAGGTTTATGAGTTTTGTTGGTTATTTCTGGATATAATATTAATAGCTGGTTACAAATAGCTCACTCAAGGGAGACTAGATTCAACCTTGAGCCTCAAGGTTGGCACTAGATAGTACAAGGAAAGTTACATTTAGGTGTCCGTGCCAGAGGAAAGGATAACTCCAGTGCCCAGGCAATCCATGCAGTCTGCCTAATCCCTCTTCTTGCAACTGTGGGTGGTGGTAAAAATGTTCGAAAGCCATTGGTTTATTGTCTTCCTCTACCAGAATAAATTTTGTCTTCTCTGCCTTATCCCCAAAGTTTTGAAGAGTTCCTGGCACACAAATACTTGCTGAGTGAAAGAATGAACGAAAGAACAACTGTCTGATTGAAAAAAAAGAAAGACAAAGGAAACAAAAGAGAGAGAGGGAAGAAAAAAAGGGAAAGGAAAAGTAACAAGGAGAGGAAAGGGGAAAAGTCACAAGAAGTGGAAAGGAATAGAGAGCAAAGCGGTTCGCGGCTTGCTCCTCCCCGCCGGCAGGGGCGCTATTGGCAGCTTTGCTGCCCAGGCAGGCTTGGTGTGCGGTGTGCGGGGCTGCCGGGGGCGGGACCGCTGGCGCGACCGCTGGCGCGCGGGGCAAGGTGGGAGTGGAGAAGCTGGAAGGAAGGGGTTCGCAAAGGCTGCATAAGGAAGCCACGGAGGCGCGCTGCGGCCAGGTAAGCGGCCCCCTGAGGGCAGGTGGGCCTGGCCTGGCCTCACCGCAGCCCAGCCCCCACGCCCTCAGTGACCTTGAGGATGGCGGCTTAGGTAGGCCCAGGCGGGGCGAGCGCCTCACAACCTCGGTTTTTCGCTCCTTGGGGGCCTCAGTTTCCCCAGCTACGGAGTGGACAGATGGGCTGGCCACTTTGCCTCGGAGCGAACTCGGGATCTCCAGCAGCCGCTCAAGGCACCTCCTGCGTCCTTTTACAGCCTCCTGGCAGGTCCCCTTGCCTTCTCGCCTTGTCGAGTCCTCACCGGATGCAGGTCGGTGCTGCAGGTCGGATCAGCCTCTCCTTGGCCCGCTGTCCCTTTCCCTCCTTGGGAGAACTCTTGCTAATCTGCTGTGGCTGTCTCCATTAATTCCTTCCTCCCACGTTTATTGAGGCAGCCAATTTGGCGGTTACAGCAGGTTTCTGGAGTCAGGAGAGATACGAGTGTGGCTGGATCACTTGAGCTGTGTGACCCTGGCTAAGTTCTTTTACTTCCCTGTGCCTCCGTTTTCTCATCCCTAAAATGGGATAATGACAAAACTTACCTTGTAGGATCTTTTGATATTTAAAGACGTTAATATGGATAAAGGTTTCGAGCAGAGATATCCTCCTGTTGCACCATTAGCCTCGTGCCTCGGCTTCCTGACTCATTACCGCACGGTTGTGATTTTCCTTCGGTGATTAATTAGTTTTGACTGCTTAATGTTTGTTAATGAATTTTTCCCAGGAAGGCAGACAGAGCTCTTATCTTTGTTCACCCTGTATCCCTCACATCTAGGTCGGTATCTTAGTGGCATCTGAAGCCAGCGTTGGGTAGGCTGTGGGTACATGGGCGATCAAGACAGTTCTGCCCTCGGTCTGAAAGAGGCATTTGAGCAAGTATATCAGGGTTGGGTCTTGTTTGGGAGCTTAGTGCCTGGGGAAAATCAGTTAAGGTCAATATTACCCTTGAAGGAACTGGATCTTGAAAGCCCCAAACTGAGATTTACTTTTTTGGGTCATCTTTGTATTTCAGCTTTGTCCCAGTCCCAGGACAATAGAGGCCAAGACTGTTTTGCAAGGTAAATGCCTCCTGCTGTGACTTTTTGTGATGGAGGAATGAGAGAAGACAAGAGGCCACCTGCAATTCAGTGTTGGCTTTCAAATGCTGCCCTCAGTTAGTGTTGAGAATGCACTGGAATCCCCAGCACTTGGCTTTTGGGTGGGCTACCACTACCTTCTAGGGTGAGGTGTCATTTTGCCAGGCTGGTCAAGTGATCCTGTCCCCAAGCTCATGGAGGAAAAACTAATTTCCCCCTTGTACACTTAAGTTGACAGCTCAAGTATTTTTCATTATACTTCTAAAGAGTTGCAGAGGATATTACTACCATTCTCTACTGTGTTTATTATATGCATGTTTTAACTATATTTTGAGCAAAATCCAGGAGTTGCCGATTTAGCCTACTAGTTTATGGAAATTTTCTGGCAAAACATCTGATTGGCCAAATTGGGCCTCACTTTCCAAACCGGAGGTCTGATTTCATTTTTAAAATACAGCTTATTGAGGTTTAATTTACACACCATAGAATTCACTCATTTTAAATTTAATGATTTTTTTGGGACTTCCCTGGTGGTGCAGTGGTTAAGAATCTGCCTGCCAATGCAGGGGACACGGGTTTGAGCCCTGGTCCGGGAAGATCCCACATGCCGCGGAGCAACTGAGCCCGTGTGCCACAACTACTGAGCCTGAACTCTAGAGCCCGCGAGCCACAACTACTGAGCCCGCGCACCCTAGAGTCCATGCTCCACAACAAAAGAAGCCACCACAGTGAGAAGCCCGTGCACACAACCACTGAAGCCTGCATGCCCTAGACCCCATGCTCCGCAACAAGAGAAGCCACTGCAATGAGAAGCCCGTGCACTGCAATGAAGAGTAGCCCCCACTTGCTGCAACTAGAGAAAGCCCGCGCGCAGTAACAAAGATGCTCTGCAGCCATAAATAAACTAATTAATTAATTAATGATTTTTAGTAAATCTCCATAAGCCATTACTACAGTCAATTTTAGAACATTTCTGTGACAACAAAAAGATTACCCTGTGCCCATTTTCAGTCACTCCTCATTCTACCCCAGGAAACCAATGATCTGGTTTCCATTTCTGTGAATTCACATTTTCTGGATATTTCATATAAATGGAATCATCATATAATATGTAGTATTTTGTGACTGGCCTTCACTTTAGCATAAAGTTTTTGAGGTTCATTCATGTTGTAGCATATATCAGTACTTCCTTTTTATTGCTGAATAGTATTTCATTGTATGGATATACCACATTTTTTTCTTCTTAACCGTTTACCAGTTGATGGACATTTGAATTGTTTCCATTTTTTGGCTTTTGTGAATAACTCTTATATGAACCTACACATACGAGTCTTCATGTGGACATATGTTTCCTTTCTCTTGGGTAGATGGGTTGAATTGCTGGGTCATATGGTAAATTTATGTTTAACTTTTTAAGAACCTGCCAAACAGCTTTCCAAAGAGGCTGTACCATTTTACATCCCCACTAGCATTATATGAGGGTTTTGGTTTCTTCACATCTTCACCAACACTTCTCCTTTGGATTATATCCATCCTAGTAGGTGTGAAGTTTTTTTTGTTTTGTTTTGTTTTTGTTTACATCATGACACATTTTTATTGGTTGAAAATGCATTGCACACAGACCAGTACAATACGTTTCAAGCTCCATGAGGGCAGAGACTGTTGTCTATTTTTTCACCGCTGTATACCTGACATACAATAAGCACTCAACATTTGACGAACAGGCGCACTTCACAAGTATATGAACACATTCAAGAGAAAAGGACTATGTACAGTGAGAGAGGATTTTGTTCTCTATGACAGCCCTATGCCAGCAGCTAAGGAGTAATCCCCTCAACCTTTTGCCTCTGGGCTGGAATAGAAGCCCAGGCTCACGTGAGAAAGATGCTGGCCATTTGGGCTCCATTCGCAGGGTTTGTCCCACCCAGCAGTTGCTTGGCTGCCAGCCTTTGGCCTGTCCCAGGTCCCGTTGCTCATCTCTTGGCTTGCCACCTTCCTGCTTTATCACTAAGGCTTTGGTCTGTTTGTTCCTGTAGAAACAGACCCTCCAAAGAATCTGATGTGTGCATCACCTCACTTATCCTCACAACACTGCCTGGACCAGTGATTCTCAACTGGGGACAATTTTGCCCCCCAGGAGACATTTGGCAATGCCTGGAGACACTTTTGATTGCCATGACTTGGTGGGGGTAGTGCTCCTGGTGTCTAGTGTGTAGAGGTCAAGGATGCTTCTAAACATCCTACAGTGCACAGGACGCTGCTACAGCAGAGAATGAAAGGGTCCAAAATATCAGTAGTGTTGAGGACCTCTGCCCTATAGGTCAGGGGCTCTACTAGCTCCATTTTTACAGGAGAGGAGACAGGTGTGGAGAGGTTGGGTAAGTTGTCCCAGGGTCCTGTAGCTGGTGAGCAGTGAGCTAGGATGTAAACCAAGTGAGGCTGCCCTCAGAGCCCTAGCTCATACCCCACTGTACATGATTGCTTCTCAGAAATGGAAAACCCAAACAGAGATGGAACAGCTTTTTACTCCTTCCCTCAGTTGTGCTACAACCAAGGGACCAGCTGTCCCACTTTGCCTAGCGCTGAGCAGGTTCACAGGATGTGAGGCTTGGTGCTCAAGCTGGGATGGATGGTCATCCTAGTACAACCCAGACTCTGTAAGGATCTGAGCTTGAGACCTGGTCACCATAATTAATCTGTTGAGTTCATACCATGTGGTAATCACTCAGTAGTGATTACCTATATCAGTTCTAGGGACCCAACCCCAGTCCCAAGTTCACATAATCTCAAGGCCAACTTTACTCGTGTTCTGAAAATATTGATCTGTTAGCTCCTTGAGTTAAGTCAGCAAGCCTCCAGGTAGATCAAAATTTATCCTTGGAGGATTTTTAAGGTTTGTTGGAGAAGCAGATCAGTTGGGGATAGTGTGGTAGAGGAAAAATTCCCACGGTTTGATGGCAAGATCAAAATTTATCCTTGGAGGATTTTTAAGGTTTGTTGGAGAAGCAGATCAGTTGGGGGTAGTGTGGTAGAGGAAAAAAATCCCACAGTTTGATGGCAGGGTCAGAGTTCCCATCGCT
Organism: Physeter macrocephalus; assembly: GCF_002837175.3. Lineage (NCBI taxonomy): Eukaryota > Metazoa > Chordata > Mammalia > Artiodactyla > Physeteridae > Physeter > Physeter macrocephalus. Next base: position 22,559,521 of record NC_041230.1, on the reverse strand, counting down.
TAACCTGTCTGGGGCTCGGTGTCCTCATTTGCAAATTGAGTCGAAAACAGGAGCCACGGTTATGAGTATTACCTTGTACCAGGTACTGTGCTTTCAAGGTGTTTGCACATAATATTATCTCATTTAATCTTCAATGCTGGGAGTGGGTAGCTCCTCAGGTTAAGTGGTGAGCCCAAGGAGGCAGCTGGAGTCAGGACGCAAACCCAGATTGTCTCATTCCAAAGACCACACTTTTACAGCTATGTAACGTCTCCCAGGGCTGTTTCTGAGGAGATGGGAAAACATGCCAATTAGGGTGAAAAATAGGAGGTGGCCTCAAGGGCAGCGCATTCAGTGTGTTTGCAAAGACATGTGTGTTTCGCCACTGCCTAAGACCCCTGAAGCATCCCTGGCTCCCCAACACCTACACCATGGGTCCCTGCAGCTGACCTCGCCCTCCAGCACCCGGACAGCTCGCTCATTGCCCCCGGCAGCGTGTGTTTGATGTGATCAGTGGATTTGAAGTATGGCTCAGGACCCAGGAGCCGCCTTCTTTCATGGGGAAGCAGAGCTCCAGCCTCTCAGCAGCAGCTGGCCTGTCTCTTCTCGACCCTACTGTATGAGTCTGGCTCGAGCTGCAGGATTTGTGTGTCAGCTTCAAAAGTGCCTGAGGCTGTGTCCACACGGTGAAGGTCCTTGATGTGTTGCTGTGGTTTGCTGAGGCTTCCAAGGACAGGGGTCTGCTGGGGAGTCGACAGGCTGATTTCCTTGTCTGCAGCTGAGTCATTCCGAGAATAGAAGCGGCTGCTGTTTTTCGAGCACTTATTCTGTGCCAGGTGTCATGCAGATCATTTCCCATGGAATGCTTCCCTCTTCTTCCTGGGCTAGCGGTTCTCCTTATGCCGCTTTACTTTTTCTTCTTTCTATAACTAGGAAGTGTATTCTAAAAACCTGTGTCTTCTGGTGGTGGCTCTGTGCCGGGTGTGGGGCTGGCATCACAACTGTTCCTCGATCCCACGATGCAGTCCTACAGAAGTGACCCGGTGCAGCCTGGTCGTTTCACACGTGGCCTTTGGAGTGGGGACAGTAGGTCTGAATTCCTGCAAGTTGTGTGCAGTGTGAAGTTTTGTGGTGGTTTGGCTTTGCCATGACTCCTTATCAAGCTGCATGTGGTTCTGAAGGAAGACAGAGGACACCAAAGTGGAACTGAAATCAGTGAAATAAAATTCATGTTTGTTTGTTTAATTAAACATTTGCACTGTGTCCTACTTACCTCCTTTCCTTTTCTCCACTCCTTGGGATGCCAGTGTCCCTGCGTCTTCCCTAGATGTTTTATTGACTTAAACTTTTTCTTTAGCAGAGAAATAGAGTTGGGAGGGTATCTGTGGGCTGTGATTAGCTGGTCTTCATTGCTGTGGGGTTTTTTTTGTTGTTTTTTGCTTTTGCGGTACGCGGGCCTCTCACTGCCGTGGCCCCTCCCGCTGCGGAGCACAGGCTCCGGACGCGCAGGCTCAGCGGCCATGGCTCACGGGCCCAGCCGCTCCGCGGCATGTGGGATCTTCCCGGACCGGGGCACGAACCCGTGTCCCCTGCACC
>NC_041230.1:22545339-22557865 GCF_002837175.3 Physeter macrocephalus | reverse complement strand
CAGGCTCCGGACGCGCAGGCTCAGCGGCCATGGCTCACGGGCCCAGCCGCTCCGCGGCATGTGGGATCTTCCCGGACCGGGGCACGAACCCGTGTCCCCCGCATTGGCAGGCGGACTCCCAACCACTGTGCCACCAGGCAAGCCCCACTGCTGTGTTTGCTTGAAAATTGGGTATTGTGGTGCAGAGTGGGTGATGGAAACAAGCATTGCCACTTACAAGTTTCACTGTGCTATTGATATTGTGAAAATGATTTTCTTACTTAATCCTAAAAAAAGAATGCAATTTATTTTTCTAGGATTTAAGATGTCTTCGTTGGTCAGACTTCATAGAAGACAAAATGGAAGACTTTCAGTAGCTAAAAGGTAAAGTGACATATTCTTTAAATTTGTATCTTGGTTTTTAGGTGATCCCAGGGTAAAATAGCAAAATTAGATGAGGATATAAATGCAGATATCAAGATTTAATTTTGGTGAATTTGCTGATTTCACTTTAATTTTAGTTTATATAATTTAAAAAACGATATCCTTTAAAATCTTTTCTGATAGCAAAAGTAATACTTTTTTTTCTTATTAGTTGTCTGTTTTATCCATGTTAGTGTGTATATTCAGTCCCAATCTCCCAGTTCATCCCACCACCAAGTAATACTTTTTTTGAAACTTTCATTTCAGAATAATTATAGACTAACAGGAAATTGTAGTAAATAGTTGTTTTAAAATGTTCAGACAACACTGAAATGCATAGTACGAAAAGTACAAATCCTCTGTAACCATACCGCTGAACATTTGCTAGTATTAACAGTTCGGTATGTCTTCTTTAGGCTTTTTGTTACATTGCTGAAGAAATCTGTAAACAAAGTAAACTCTCAATTTTTGCATGTTGGAAGAGAGTCTCCAAACTTAAATGCTTATTATACATTTCACCTCTGCAAACACAAGTAGATACCATCAGGTCTTTGCACTTTTTTTTCCCCCCTTCACTGTTGTTTTTATACATTACTTACAGGCTCTGTGGTCATTACTCAGAGCCTGGTTACTCCCAAAGAACTGGAATTGGGCCTCCTACCCCACTATGGCCTTGCTTCTCCTATCTTAGGATACCTAAGAATCACTTGACAAGCTTATTAAAATGTAGTTTCCCAGGCCCCATCCATGCTGTTTTTAAGATCTGGGGCCCAGGGAGCTGCTTAAGTATGCAGCTCAGGTGACTCCTGCTCTTGGTGTTGGAGCCACTTTAAGAATCCTCCACCAGCAAATTGCTGGTACCGGTTATCTAGGAAACTGTGCTAAGCTCAGCTATTCCCAGCATGTGCCCTTTGGCTGGTTGCTGTTGGTTGGAGTCAGGGTGCCTGTAAATAAAGCCAGTGTGGGTACTGCTACAGACATGAGTGTGCACACTGGGCTCTTAGGTTAGCTCCCATCACAGCCCTAGTGACTAGCCTACTATCCTGACTGTCTGCTACAGGGCAGGCACTCCTCGGATATCTGGTAGTTGGTGTTGAGTGAATGAATGAATGTTTATTTGCTTTTCCCTCTCATAGCCCATTTGTAGCGGTAAATAAGCAGTAGTTGTATAGACTTAGCCTTATACCAAAGGAAGGTAGAAAAAAATGTAAAAGGCAGACAGAAACATTCAAAATCATAGCTGTTTTGGAACATGAATTAGTTTTCCATTTCCATATCACATTATCACACATTTATCTGTTTAAAAGAACACACATTTAGGGGACTTCCCTGGTGGTCCAGCAGTTAAGACCTCTCACTTCTACTGCAGGGGGATAAGTTCGATCCCTGGTCGGAGAACTAAGATCCTGCATGCCACGTGATGCGGCCAAACACACACACACACACACACACACACACACACACACACACACACTATAGAACAGTTTTGTAAGCCAGAAGTGCAACATGGGTCTCACCAGGCTAAAATCAAGATGTCAGCAGGCTGTGTTCCTTTCTGGAGAAGCTGTAGGAGAGAATCTTGTTTCCTTGCTCATTCAGAATGTTGATAGAATTCAGTTCCTTGCAGTTGTAGGACTGAGGTCTCTATTTCTGGCTGTCAGCTGAGGACCATTTGCATCTTCTAGAGGCCATTCCTTGGCTTGAGACCCCTTTCCTCCATCTTCAAAGCCAGCAACATCACGTTTCAAATCTCTCCTCCTCCAATTAATCTCTCTGATTGAAGCCTGGAAAGGCTCTCTACTTTTTTATTAATTAATTAATTTATTTTTGCTTTGTTGGGTCTTCGTTTCTGTGTGAGGGCTTTCTCCAGTTGTGGCAAGCAGGGGCCACTCTTCATCGTGGTGCGCGGGCCTCTCACTATCGCGGCCTCTCTTGTTGCGGAGCACAGGCTCCAGACGCGCAGGCTCAGTAGTTGTGGCTCATGGGCCCAGTTGCTCCATGGCATGTGGGATCCTCCCAGACCAGGGCTCGAACCCGTGTCCCCTGCATTAGCAGGCAGATTCTCAACCACTGTGCCACCAGGGAAGCCCTACTTTTAAGGACTCATGTGATTAGATTCTGGACCAGGTAATTCAGTACAGTACCACTGTCTCAAGGTCTATAGCCTCAGTCGCATCTCCAAAGTCCCTTTTGCCATGTAAGTTAGCATAGTCACAGGATCCAGCGATTGTGATGTGGATGTCTTTGTAGGTCATTCTTCTGCCTACTTCAGGCCATTTAGGACTCATAGCCTCAGTAGTCCTTGAGAGCGTTGCTCTGTCATAGGCCAGCACAATTCCTCTCTTTGATTCTAAGATACCATTCATTAAAAAATACTTTTTAGGGCTTCTCTGGTGGTGCAGTGGTTAAGAATCCGCCTGCCAATGCAGGGGACATGGGTTCGAGCCCTGGTCCGGGAAGATCCCACATGGCGTGGAGCAGGTAGGCCCGTGCACCACAACTGCTGAGCCTGCACTCTAGAGCCCGCGAGCCACAACTACTGAGCCCACGTGCCGCAACTACTGAAGCCCGCGCGCCTGGAGCCCATGCTCCGCAACGATAGAAGCCACTGCAATGAGAAGCCCGTGCACTGCAACAAAGAGTAGCCCCCGCTCGCCACAACTAGAGAAAGCCTGTGCGCAGCAATGAAGACCCAATGCAGCCAAAAATAAATAAATTAAAAAAAAATCTTTTTATTATGGAAAGTTTCAAAGATAAACTGACGTAGCAAAACAGTATAATATACCCATTCATACCCATCATTTTATTCTTGTAAATACTGACTCTTGGCCAATCTTGTGTCATCTGTCCCCTTCCCACTACAGTTTGAAATTATTTTGAAGCAAATCTCAGAGTACATATTCTAATCTACATATATTTTAATATCTATTTCTGGAAGATAGTCACAGTTTACTAATACTCCCCCAAATCAATGGTTTAGTATCACCAAATATCTAGACACTTTTTATATTTTCTTGGTTATCTTATCCAATTGTTTACAGTTTATTTTAATTGAGATCTAAATAAAGCCTACATATTACATTTGGTTGATGTCTCTTTTTTTTTTTGTGGTATGCGGGCCTCCCTCTGTTGTGGCCTCTCCCGTTGCGGAGCACAGGCTCTGGACGCGCAGGCTCAGCGGCCATGGCTCACGGGCCCAGCCGCTCCGCGGCATGTGGGATCCTCCCAGACCGGGGCGCGAACCCGGTTCCCCTGCATCGGCAGGCGGACGCGCAACCACTGCGCCACCAGGGAAGCCCTGGTTGATGTCTCTTATCTCCTTTTTTTCTTATGGTGTAAAATATATATAACACAAAATTACCATTTTGAGTGTACATTTTAAGTGTACAGTTTAGTGGCATTAAGTACATTCATATTGTGCAACCATCATCGTCCATCTCTAGAGCTTCTTCATCATTCCAGACTGAATCTCTGTGCCTATTAAATAATAACTCCTCATTCCTCTAGCTGGTATCAGAATGTCCTTTTTAAAAAAAATTACCGTCTTAACCGTCTCTAAGTGTGCAGTTCAGTAGTTTAAGTATATTTGCATTGTTATGAGACAGATCTCCAGAACTTTTTCATCTTGCAGAACTAAATTAACAGTAGAACCTGTTAAACAGTAACTCGCAGAACCTATTAAACAGTAACTCCCCTTTCCCCCTCCCCCCAGCCCTCAATAAGCATCATTTTCCTTTCTGTTTCTATGAATTTGACTACTTTAGTGTTGTGTTCCCAGCCTGTTTTTGTTAAAGTTCTTGAGTAGGAATGCCTGAGGCACTCACCTGGGCCCTATTACTCTTAGCAAACCCCACTGACATTTCCCTCACTGGGGCCAGTGTTGTGACTGGGCCGGCACTTGTCATTCTTATTATGACTGTAGGATGAAACTCTGCAAAAAACCATCAGGGAACTTAGAGGAACAAGATTTATTACTCACAGGTCCTGGAGGGTATGCAACATGTCCAAGGGCCAGACGGCGAGGGCGAAGGTAGAGAGAACACCTGGGGCTCTGCCTTTATTAGGGTGTGAGTGTGGGGTGCCTGGGGTTTCATGGTGTCACTCATTCCTGGCTCATTTTAATATAAGAGGAAATTAGGGTGCGGGAGAGTGGAGACAGGGTCACTCAAGATGGTCCGTTATCTGGGTCACCCAGGGTTTTCTGAAAGGGGAACTTCATGGGTGTGGGTGACCCAGTTCCTCATCTGGTTGTTTTGCTAGTAGCTGTATCATACACCTGGCAATGTTTATTCAAGATGGATGGCTTTTGAAATGGATTTCTTTGCAATCAAAAGCTTAATGTCAGGTACTTATACTATATTATTTACCTTACATATGTGGATTCATACAATATTTGTCCTTTTGTGACTGGTTTATTTCACTTAGCATAATGTCCTGAAGGTACATCCATGCTGTAGCGTGTGACAGGATTTGCTTCCTTTTAAGGCTGCGTAGTATTCCATTGTGTGCGTGATGTTTAATTTTATGTATCGATTTGGCTGGGCCATGGGGTGCCCAGATATTTGGTCAAACATTATTCTGGGTGTTTCTGTGAGGATGTTTTTGGATAAGATTAACATTTAAATTGGTGGGCTTTGAGTAAAGCACCTGGCTCTGCATAATGTGGGTGGGGCTCATCCAATCAGTTAAAGGCCTGGATAGAACAAAGAGATTGACTACACCCTGCAAATGAGAATTCTTCAGCAGACTGCCTATGGACTTCATTTGCAACATCGGCTCTTCCTGGTTCTTCAGCAGACTGCCCTCAGACTCAAACTGGAACACTGGCTCTCCTGGGTCTCCAGCCTGCCAGTCCACCCTGCAGAATTTGGACTTGCCAGCCTCGATACTTGCGTGAACCAATTCCTTACAATATATACATATTTTTATTGAAGTATAGTTGATTTACAATGTTGTATTAATTTCTGCTGTATAGCAAAGTGATTTAGTTATACATATATATACATTATTTTTTATATTCTTTTCCATTATGGTTTATCACAGGATATTGAATATAGTTCCCTGTGCTATACAGTAGGACCTTGTTTTTTATCCATTTTATAGTAATAGTTTGCATCTACTAATCCCACATTCCCAGTCCATCCCTCCCCTACCCCTGCCTTGGCAACTGCAAGTCTGTTCTCTATGTCTGTGAGTCTTTTCTGTTTCGTAGATAAGTTCATTTGTGTCATATTTTAGGTTCCACATATAAGTGACATCATATGGTATTTGTCTTTCTCTTTCTGACTTACTGCACTTAATATGATAATCTTTAGTTGCATCCATGTTGTTGCAAATGGCATTATTTCATTCCTTTTTATAGCTGAGTAGTATTCCATTGTATATATGTACCACATCTTCTTTATCCATTCATCTGTTGATGGACATTTAGGTTGTTTCCATGTCCTGACTATTGTGAATAGTGCTGCTATGAACATAGGGGTGAATGTATCTTTTTGAATTATAGTTTTGTCTGGATGTATGCCCAGGAGTGGGATTGCTGGCTAATATGGCAACTCCATTTTTAGTTTTTTGAGGAACCTCCATACTGTTTCCCATAGTGGCTGCACCAAACTTCCATTCCCACCAGCAGTGTAGCAGGGTTCCCTTTTCTCCACACCCTCTCCAGCATTTGTTATTTGTTTAGTTGCATCCATGTTGTTGCAAATGGCATTATTTCATTCCTTTTTATAGCTGAGTAGTATTCCATTGTATATATGTACCACATCTTCTTTATCCATTCATCTGTTGATGGACATTTAGGTTGTTTCCATGTCCTGACTATTGTGAATAGTGCTGCTATGAACATAGGGGTGAATGTATCTTTTTGAATTATAGTTTTGTCTGGATGTATGCCCAGGAGTGGGATTGCTGGCTAATATGGCAACTCCATTTTTAGTTTTTTGAGGAACCTCCATACTGTTTCCCATAGTGGCTGCACCAAACTTCCATTCCCACCAGCAGTGTAGCAGGGTTCCCTTTCCTCCACACCCTCTCCAGCATTTGTTATTTGTAGACTTTTTAATGATGGCCGTTCTGACTCATGTGAGGTGGTATCTCATTGTAGTTTTGATTTACATTTCTCTAATAGTTAGCAGTGTTGAGCATCCTTTTATGTGCCTGTTGGCCATCTGTATGTCTTCTTTGGAGAAATGTCTATTAAGGTCTTCTGCCCATTTTTCACCAATTCCTTATTATAAATCTCTATATACACAGCCTGTTGGTTCTTTTTCTCTGGAGAACTCTGACAAATACAGTGTATATAAACTACATTTTGTTTATCTGTTTTTCCACTGATGGACATTTAGATTGCTTTCACCTCTTGTCTATTTTGAATAATGTGGCTGTGAAAATGGGTGTACAAATATCTCTTAGAGAGGTATTTCAGTTCTTTGGATATATACTCAGAAGTGGGATTGTTGGATCATCTGGTAGTTCTATTTTTAATTTTTTGAGGACCTGCCAGACTGTTTTCCATAGCTGTTGCACCATTTTATAATCCTACCAATAGCACACAAGTGTTCCAGCTTCTCCACATCTCCGTCAACACTTATTATTTTCGGCTTTTTGATAGTAGCCATCCTAATGGGTGTAAAGTGATATCTTATTGTAGTTTTGATTTGCATTTCTCTGATTAGTGATGTTGAGCATCTTTTCAGGTGCTTATTGGCCATTTGTGTTTCTTGTTGGAGAAGTGTCTATTTAAATCTTTTGTCCATTTTTGAATCAAGTTGTTTGTTTTCTGTTGTTGAGTTGTAGGAACTTTTTAATATATTCTGCATGTAAGTCCCTTATCAGGTATGTGATTTGCAACTACTTTTTCCTGTTTTGTGGGTTGCCTCTTCACTCCTTTTATGTGCAAAAGGTTTAAATTTTGATGTAGTCCAATTTATCTTTTTTTCTTTTGTTGTCTGTGCTTTTGGTGTCATATCCAAGAAATCATTGCCAAATTCAGTGTTATAAAGCATTTCCCCTGTGTTTTCTTTTAAGAGTTTAATAGTATCAGGTCTTTTATTTATTTATTTATTTATATAAATTTATTTATTTATTTTTGGCTGTGTTGGGTCTTTCTCTAGTTGCATTGCTGTGTGTGGGCTTTCTCTAGTTGCGGTGAGCAAGGGCTACTCTTTGTTGCAGTTTGCGGGTGTCTCATTTTGGTGGCTTCTCTTGTTGTGGAGCATGGGCTCTAGGCACGTGGGTTTCAGTAGTTGTGGCTTGCAGGCTCTAGATCGCAGGCTTAGTAGTTGTGGCGCACGGTCTTAGTTGCTTCGCGGCATGTGGGATCTTCCTGGACCAGGGATCGAACCCGTGTCCCCTGCATTGGCAGGCAGATTCTTAACCACTGCACCACCAGGGAAGTCCCAGGTCTTATATTTAGATCTTTGTTTCACTTTGACTTAATTTTTGCATATAGCATAAGATAAAAGTGTCCAACTTCATTTTTTTGGCATGTGGATATCCAGTTTTCCCAGTCCAGTTTGTTGAAAAGATTGTTCTTTGCCCATTGAATAGTCTTGACACTTTGTCAGAAATCATTTAACCCTATATGTGAGAGTATATTTCTGGGCTTTCTATTCTGTTCTGTTGGTCTATATGTCTGTGTTTATGCCAGTACCACACTGTTTTGAATACCATAGCTTTGTAGTAAGTTTTGAAATCAAGAAGTGGGAAGCCTCCAACTTTGTTCTTCTTTTTCAAGATTACTTTGGCTATTTGGGGTCCCTTGAAATTCCATCTGAATTTTGGGATGGAGTTTTCAATTTTTGCAAAAAAAACCTCATTGAGATTTTTATAGAAATTGCATTGAATCTGTGGATTGCTTTGCACTGTTTTGACATCTTAATAATATTAAGTCTTCCAATTCATGAACATGGGATATCTTTCCATTTACTGGTATTGTCTTTAATTTCTTTCAGCAACATTTTATAGTTTTCAGTGTACAAGTGTTTTACCTCTTTAAATATATTCCTGAGTATTTTATTCTTTTTGACATTACTGTAAATGGGATTGTTTTCTTAATTTCCTTTCACATTGTTCATTGTTAGTGTATGGAAATGCAACTTTTTTTTGCAAGTTGATTTTGTATCCTGGGCATTTTTGTCTTGTTCCTGATCTTAGAGGAAATGTTTTCAGTCTTACCATTGAACATGGTGTTAGCTGTGGGACTTTCATTTATAGTCTTTATTTTGTTGAGGTAGTTTCCTTCTATTTCTAGTTTGTGGAGTGGTTCGTTTTTTTTTTTTTTTTTTGCAGTATGCGGGCCTCTCACCGTTGTGGTCTCTCCCGTTGCAGAGCACAGGCTCCGGATGCGCAGGCTAAGCGACCATGGCTCACGGGCCTAGCCGCTCCGCGGCATGTGGGATCTTCCCGGATCAGGGCACGAACCCGTGTCCCCTGCATTGGCAGGTGGACTCTGAACCACTGTGCCACCAGGGAAGCCCCTGGAGTGGTTTTTTTAATCATGGAAGTGTGTTGAATTTTGTCAAATGCTTTCTGCATCAGTTGAGATGATCATGTGGCTTTTTCCTTCATTCTGTTACTGTGATGTATCTTATTGATTTTCACATGTTGTACCATCCTTTCATTGAAGGAATAAGTCCCACTTGGCTATGGTGTGTAATCCTTTTAATGTGCTGCTGAATTCTGTTTGCTTGTATTTTGTTCAGGATTTTTGGATCAATATTCATAAAGGACATTGATCTATAGTTTTATTTTCTTGTAGTGTCTTTGTCTGGCTTTGGTATCAGGATAATGCTGGTCTCATAGAATGAGTTTGAGAAGACTGGTGTTAATTCTTTTTTTTTTTTTTTTTTTTTTGCGTGGTACGCAGGCCTCTCACTGCTGTGGCCTCTCCCGTTGTGGAGCACAGGCTCCGGACGCGCAGGCTCAGCGGCCATGGCTCATGGGCCCAGCCGCTCCGTGGCATGTGGGATCCTCCCGGACCGGGGCATGAACCCGTATCCCCTGCATCAGAAGGTGGACTCTCAACCACTGTGCCACCAGGGAAGCCCGTGTTAATTCTTTTTTAAATGTTTGGTGGAATTCACCAGTGAAGCCATCTGGTCATGGGCTGTTCTTTGTGTAGGTTTTAAATTACTGGTTCAATCTAGTTACAGGTTTATTCAGATTTTTTATTTGTTCATGATTCAGTCTTGGTAGGGTGTACGTTTCCCGAAGTTAGTCCCTTTCATGTAGGTTAACGAGTTTGTGGTGTATAATTATTCATAGTACTTTATAATTTTTTTTATTTGTGTAAAACTGGTAGTAATGTCCCCTCTTTCATATTTGATTTTAGTTTTTTTGTGTATTCTTTTTATTTTTTTTTTAATCCAGGGGTTTGTCAATTTTGTTGATCTTTTTGAGGAACCAACTCTTGGTTTCACTGACTTTTCTAGTCTTTATTTTATTTATCTCTGATCTACTCTTTATCATTTCCTTCCTTCTGCTAGCTTAGGGTATTTGTTCTTCTTTTTCTAGTTCCTTAAGTTGTAAAGTTAGGTTGTTGTTTTGAGATTTTTTTTTTGAGATCTTTTTTAATGCATTTACAGCTATAAATTTTTCTCTTAGCACTGCTCTGCATCTCATAAGTTTTGGTATGTTGTATTTTCATTTTTATTTGTCTCAAGATATTTTCTACCTTTCCTTATGATTCCTTCTTTGACCCATTGATTGTATTTCCACATATTTGTGGATTTTCCAGTTTTCCTTCTGTCATTTTATTTTATTTTTTTTTATTCAGAGAGAAAGTCACAAAAATTATGATCATCCTCATTAGTTCACTCAGTCCCGTGTAATTAATTTTTTTTTCATCTTGATCTTTTGTTAGCACTTTTATGAATTCATCAGTTTTCCATTAGAGTTCTGAAGATGCTTATTCATTCAGTTCAGCAGTATAGTCAGTTACCAGAAACCTGTACTTGTCAGAGTCTTTTCCATGAATTCCTTGAAGATGAAACCCTTTTATAGGAACATTTTTGCAGAAGCATCAGAGTACACCCAGAACTGTCGGTAAATGACAAAAGATTTTTAAATGACCATGGTTAAAGATTTTATGTAAGTTCATAATAATGCAATTGACAAGGAAATTTAGTTATTTCTAAGATATACATTTTAAACTAATAACTAGAATTATGACATAACATTATACCAGAACATATAAGATTTTTAGAAATTTCATGTCATGTCTGAAACATTTATATTAACATATTTCCATACAAATAACCCAAAGAAAGTTTAGCTTTTGTTGTTTTGTTTTTTTTATATACTGCGGGTTCTTATTAGTCATCAATTTTATGCACATCAGTGTATACATGTCAATCCCAATCGCCCAATTCAGCACACCACCATCCCCACCCCACTGCAGTTTTCCCCCCTTGGTGTCCATATGTTTGTTCTCTACATCTGTGTCTTAACTTCTGCCCTGCCAACCAGTTCATCTGTACCATTTTTCTAGGTTCCACATACATGAGTATGTGGATACGATATTTGTTTTTCTCTTTCTGACTTACTTCACTCTGTATGACAGTCTCTAGATCCATCCACATCTCAACAAATGACTCAATTTCGTTCCTTTTTATGGCTGAGTAATATTCCATTGCATATATGTACCCATCTTTATCCATTCGTCTGTCGATGGGCATGTAGGTTGCTTCCACGACCTGGCTACTGTAAATAGTGCTGCAGTGAACATTGGGGTGCATGTGTCTTTTTGAATTATGGTTTTCTCTGGGTGTATGCCCAGTAATGGGATTGCTGGATCATATGGTAATTCTGTTTTTAGTTTTTTAAGGAACTTACATACTGTTCTCCATAGTGGCTGTATCAATTTACATTCCCACCAGCAGTGCAAGAGGGTTCCCTTTTCTTCACATCCTCTCCAGCATTTGTTGTTTGTAGATTTTCTGATGATGCCCATTCTAACTGGTGTGAGGTGGTACCTCATTGTAGTTTTGATATGCATTTCTCTAATAATTAGTAATGTTGAGCAGTTTTTCATGTGCTTCTTGGCCATCTGTATGTCTTCTTTGGAGAAATGTCTATTTAGGTCTCCTGCCCATTTTTGGATTGAGTGTTTGTTTCTTCAATATTGAGCTGCATGAGCTGTTTATATATTTTGGAGATTAATCCTTTGTCCATTGATTCATTTGCAAATATTTTCTCCCATTCTGAGGGTTGTCTTTTCGTCTTGTTTATGGTTTCCTATGCTGTGCAAAAACTTTGAAGTTTCATTAGGTCCCATTTGTTTATTTTTGTTTTTATTTCCATTACTCTAGGAGGTGGATCAAAAAAGATCTTGCTGTGATTTATGTCAGAGAGTGTTCTTCCTATGTTTTCCTCTAAGAGTTTTATGGTATCCGGTCTTACGTTTAGATCTCGAATCTATTTTGAGTTTCTTTTTGTGTATGGTGTTAGGGAGTGTTCTAATTTCATTCTTTTACATGTAGCTTTCCAGTTTTCCCAGCACCACTTATTGAAGAGACTGTCTTTTCTCCATTGTATATCTTTGCCTCCTTTGTCATTGATTAGCTGACCATAGGTGCGTGGGTTTATCTTTGGGCTTTCTATCTTGTTCCATTGATCTGTGGTTCTTTTTTTGTGCCAGTACCACATTGTCTTGATTACTGTAGCTTTATAGTTTAGTCTGAAGTCAGGGAGTGTGATTCCTCCAGCTCTGTTTTTTTTCCCTCAAGACTGCTTTGGGTATTCGGGGTCTTTTGTGTCTCCATACAAATTTTAAGATGATTTGTTCTAGTTCTGTAAAAAAATGCCATTGGTAATTTGATAGGAATTGCATTGAATCTATATATTGCTTTGGGTAGCATAGTCATTTTCACAATATTGATTCTTCCAATCCAAGAACATGGTATATCTCGCCATCTCTTGGTATCATCTTTAATTTCTTTCATCAGTGTCTTATAGTTTTCTGCGTACAGGTCTTTTGTCTCCCTAGGTAGGTTTATTCCTAGGTATTTTATTCTTTTTGTTGCAGTGGTAAGTGGGAGTGTTTCCATAATTTCTCTTTCAGATTTTTCATCATTAGTGTATAAGAATGCAAGAGATTTCTGTGCATTAATTTTGTATCCTG
>NC_041230.1:22509735-22544601 GCF_002837175.3 Physeter macrocephalus | reverse complement strand
TTTTCTGCATCTGTTGAGATGATCATATGGTTTTGTTTTTTTTTTTTTGTGGTATGCGGGCCTCCCTCTGTTGTGGCCTCTCCCGTTGCGGAGCACAGGCTCCGGACACGCAGGCTCAGCGGCCGTGGCTCACGGGCCCAGCCGCTGCGCGGCATGTGGGATCCTCCCAGACCGGGGCGCGAACCCAGTTCCCCTGCATCGGCACGCGGACGCGCAAACACTGCGCCACCAGGGAAGCCCCGATAATATGGTTTTTATTCTTCAATTTGTTAATATGGTTTATCACATTGATTGATTTGCATATATTGAAGAATCCTTGCATCCCTGGGATAAATCCCACTTGATCATGGTGTATGATCCTTTTAATGTGTTGTTGGATTCTGTTTGCTAGTATTTTGTTGAGGATTTTTGCATCTATATTCATCAGTGATATTGGTCTGTAATTTTATATTTTTTTGTAGTATATTTGTCTGGTTTTGGTATCAGGGTGATGGTGGACTTATAGAATGGGTTTGAGAGTGTTCCTTCCTCTGCAATTTTTTGGAAGTGTTTGAGAAGGATGGATGTTAGCTCTTCTCTAAATGTTTGATGGAATTCAGCTGTGAAGCCATCTGGTCCTGGACTTTGTTTGTTGGAAGATTTTTAATCACAGTTTCAATTTCATTACTTGTGATTGTTCTGTTCACATTTTCTGTGTCTTCCTGGTTCAGTCTTGGAAGGTTATACCTTTCTAAGAATTTGTCTATTTCTTCCAGGTTGTCCATTTTATTGGCATAGAGTTGCTTGTAGTAATCAAGGTTAGATTGTTTATTTGAGATTTTTCTTGTTTCTTGAGGTAGGCTTGTATTGCTATAATCTTCCCTCTTAGAACTGCTTTTGCTGCATCCCATAGGTTTTGGATCGTTGTGTTTTCATTGTCACTTGTCTCTAGGTGTTTTTAATTTCCTCTGAATTCTTCAGTGATCTCTTGGTTATATAGTAACGTATTGTTTAGCCTCCATGGCGTTGTGGTCAGAAAAGATGCTTGATATGATTTCAATTTTCTTAAATTTACTGAGGCTTGATTTGTGACCCAAGATGTGATCTATCCTGGAGAATGTTCCGTGCGCACTTGAGAAGAAAGTGTAATCTGCTGTTTTTAGATGGAATGTCCTATAAATATTAATTAAATCTATCTGGTCTACTGTGTGATTTAAAGCTTCTGTTTCCTTATTTATTTTCATTTTGGATGATCTGTCCATTGGTGTAAGTGAGGTGTTAAAGTCCCCCACTATTATTGTGTTATTGTCTATTTCCTCTTTTATAGCTGTTAGCAGTTGCCTTATGTATTGAGGTGCTCCTATGTTGGGTGCATATATACTTATAATTGTTATATCTTCTTCTGGATTGATCACTTGATCATTATGTAGTGTCCTTCCTTGTCTCTTGTAACATTCTTTATTTCAGAGTCTATGTTATCTGATATGAGTATAGCTATTCCAGCTTTCTTCTGCTTTCCATTTGCATGGAATATCTTTTTCCATCCCCTCACTTTCATTCTGCATTTGTCCCTAGCTCTGAAGTGGGTCTCTTGTAGACAGCATATATATGGGTCTTGTTTTTGTATGCATTCAGCAAGCCTGTGTCTTTTGGTTGGAGCATTTAATCCATTCACGTTTAAGGTAATTATCGATATGTATGTTCCTATGACCATTTTCTGAATTGTTTTGGGTTTGTTTTTGTAGGTCCTTTTCTTCCTGAGAAATCAGCTGTTAACCTTATGGGAGTTCCCTTGTATGTTATTTGTCGTTTTTCCCTTGCTGCTTTCAATAATTTTTCTTTGTCTTTAATTTTTGCCAGTTTGATTACTGTGTGTCTCAGTGTGTTTCTCCTTGGGTTTATCCTGTATGGGACTGTCTGTGCTTCCTGGACTTGGGTGGCTATTTCCTTTCCCATGTTAGGGAAGTTTTCGACTATAATCTCTTCAAATATCTTCTCTGGTCCTTTCTCTCTCTCTTCTCCTTCTGGGATCCCTATAATGTGAATGTCGTTGCGTTTAATGTTGTTGCAGAGGTCTCTTAGGCGGTTTTCATTTCTTGTCATTCTTTTTTCTTTATTTTCTTCTGCAGCAGTGAATTCCACCATTCTGTCTTCCAGGTCACTTATCCGTTCTTCTGCCTCAGTTATTCTGCTACTGATTCCTTCTAGTGTAGTTTTCATTTCAGTTATTGTATTGTTCATCTCTGTGTGTTTGTTCTTTAATTTTTCTAGGCCTTTTTTAAACATTTCTTGCATCTTCTCGATCTTTGCCTCCATTCTTTTTCCGAGGTCCTGGATCATCTTCACTATCATTATTCTGAATTCTTTTTCTGGAAGGTTGCCCATCTCCACTTCATTTAGTTGTTTTTCTGGGGTTTTATCTTGTTCCTTCATCTGGTACATAGCTCTCTGCCTTTTCATCTTGTCTGTCTTTCTTTGAATTTGGTTTTTGTTCCACAGGCTGCAGGACTGTAGTTCTTCTTGCTTCTTTTTCCTTCTGTTATTAATGTCTAGTTTTATTCCATTGTTATCAGAAAAGATACTTAGTATGATTTCAATGTCTTTAAAGTTATTAAGACTTGTTTTGTGGCCTAATATTGTCTGTCCTTGGGACTGCTCAGTGTGCACTTGAAAAATGTGTATTCTGCTACTGTTGGGTAGAATATTATATAGTGGTTGATTTCTCTTAAGTTTTCTTAAATCTATGAGGTTCCCTCATCTTTTTTCTTTTTTCTTTTTTTTTTAGTATTTTGTTGTTGTTGAAGCAGATCCTCTGTCCTCTAGAGTTTCCTATAGCCTAGATAGTGCCATTTGTATCCTGTGGTGTCATTTAGCCTGTCTGTCTGCCTCTTGTATTTCCTGTAAGTTGTATGCAGGTCTAGAGATGTGACATGATTCAGGTTCTTTTTTGGCAATATAATTCCATAGGTGACGTTCACTTCTGTTGAGAAGTAGCTAATTAGTTGTCTTTCTGTTTATATTGTTAGCAAGTATTGATCTTTGTCTAGGCCCATTAATTTATTGGGTGTTGTAAGATGTTGACAACCAATTATTCTATTCTCTCACTATTTATTAACTGTACTACTTCTATAATACCCCTTATAAACTGTTTGGTTATTCTGAGATACAGTTCCAATTGGAAAGAAAAATCATTCATCTTAATAGTAGCTTTTAAGAGGAAAATATACAACATTAAGTGTACATATTAATTGTAAGAAAGAGCCCTAACTTCAGATATAAAAAAGAAAAATTGTAAGTCTTACATGTGAAAATAAATCAGTAGCGATGGTCATAATTGACCTTGCATAGTCAAAAAGACAGATAAATAATCAAAGACTATTTCGGCTGTTAAAGAAGGATGGTATGGGTCTAGTATATTTTAGAAAGGCCCACTAGAAAAAGCTTACAATGAAAAACTTTGGCACTATGTTGAGTGTGTGTGTAAACTATATTGTACCCCAATAATATTGAATAATGAGATGCTGCCATATGGGAATCACCTTTCTTAGGTAGAACCCTTAATTTTTTGGAACAAGATAGAGTGAAAACACATATGTAAAAATTTCCCTAAGTCTGTAAGTTTGACATGCTTGAAGTTTATATATTATCTCAGGATATAGGTTTGACAGAGAACACTTCTGTGTATCTAAAGGGTGTTTGCTTTAATATCTGATATTTTGTTCTTTCCCTTGGTCATATCTTTTCTTTGGTCGTTTCAATAGAATACATTAATTTCCTAGCCCTTGGGGAGGTTAAAGGTATAAATTGTTTCTTGTTATGGGATTGATTGGTGACCTTTAATCCCCGGCATCTCTGTGTAGTTGCTTGGCAGTGTTTTTCATTTTGCTGACAATATCATTAGTCAGATTTCCCTGTGATCATATGCTGATACCTAGGCAGTAGCTGAGGGAATAGGCTATGTTGTGGTTTTCTGTGGCACAGACTGCATATCAATTCATAATCCCAAGTAATGGAGTAGTTTTATATATTGGCATTGACCAGCATGATCCCCACATACAAGAAATAGAACAAAACGGCAGGATGGGGTAAAGTCACACATTTACTTTCCTACAAGGTATGGGGGCGGCAGAGTCGTAATAGGCTGTATTGCTGGAGTTTGAGGAGATCTATAGTTGAAGCTAAGGAGATGAACATAAAATACTTACAATATGGCATGCAAGATTTGTAAATGTGTTGCTGTTGAGACACATTGTCTAAAGAGGGTACAGCATCTTCCAAGTCTGTTCAAAGTGTAAGGTCAGCTGTGATCATATTACTTGTTATATGTTTGGGTTATTGGTAATATAGTAATATATTGGGGTTTGTGTGAAATACACAGAGAAATAGAAGCACTAGGAGTAGCAGTTTTCTCTTATTTATACAGCATTTTCTGAGGAAGGGAGACGTGATCTTGTAGACAGAAGTGTTCTACATTGCTGGGAAGGCACGTTCCGGAAGTGGCAGCGGGGTATAGTGAAGAGAGCGTTTGAGGTCAGGACATCCTGCCTACTATTTACCTTGTTGCCTTGGGCTTCATTAGTATTTGTCTTTTTTTTTTGTAATTGAAGTAAAGTTGATTTACAATGTTATGTTAGTTTCTGGTGAACAGCAAAGTGATTCGGTTATACATATATATACATATTCTTTTCCATTATGGTTTATTACAGGATATTGAATATACCTCCCTGTGCTATACAGTAGGACATTGTTGTTTATCTTAGTATTTGTTGAATTAGTGGATGAACCACCCTCTTCCCTCCCTAAGCATTAATTTACTCACCTGTAAAATACAGGTGGCAGTGTCTACCCCATATGGTGGTAGTGAGGACAGATGGACTGGTGGATGTGAAAAGATTGTCCAGTTCCATTCAAGTGTAGTGTTGGCTGAGGAAGGAGAATGTTCCAGGTTCTAGCTTAGACCGTCTCTTTATTACATGTTAGCCAAACTGTCTCCTGATCTCCATTCAGTTATTTGATTACTTGTTATCTGGAGTGAGGAAGCTGTGGGTAGCAGACAGGGGTGTCTGGTCACTGAAAGTGAGGTTGAAAATTAATGGGTTGGTCCTTTGTTTTAGAAAAATCAGCCTCTGTGGGTTGTGAACTGGTGTGAACTGGTTTTCTGGACCTGATCACACCTGCCTGATTTGGGAAGATATTAGGCTTCTGAAATTGCAAAGATGAAGACCTGTGCAGACCTTTACCAAAGTCTTCACCCCTCATGGCACCTGCTTAGCTAACCTGGTGTTTAACACCAGCCATCTGCAAACTACTGTGATCCTGAGGAGATCTTTGGACATCAAAAGTTACAGAATCAGAAGTTGTTCATCAAGATAAATTTCCTAATGTGTATTCCTCAAATACTTTTCAGTGTCTTGGAATGAGATTTTCTTCATTAGTGTAATCTGAATGTGGTAGATGATATGTATATATACATATATATTTATGTGTATATATAACATTTCAAGTTACATTGATTCAGGAAAGCAGTTTCCATAAACCAAGCAACTGTTAATATTAACTGATTTGAAGAATGTGGTACTACTCAGATCCAGTACTTCCTCTGATGTGATCTTAGTTTCTTTTTGCAGATGCCCACAGGACCCTGAAAGAATTAGAATATATTAGTTTCCTAGGACTGCCATAACAAAGTACCACAGTTCTGGAGGCTAGAAGTCTGAAACCAAGGTGTCAGCAGGGTTGGTTCCTTCTGGAGGCTCTGAGGGAGAATCTTTTCCACACCTTCTAGCTTCTGGTGGCTCCCGGCATTTCTGGGCATTCCTTGGCTTTCAGCTGCACCACTCCAGTCTCTGCCTCCATTGTCACATGGCATTCTCTCTGTGTGTGAACATTTCCCTCTGTGTCCAAATCTCCCGATGACACTAGTCTTTGGATTATGACCTACCCTGACCTAGTATGACCTCAACTTAATCACACCTACAAAGACCCTATTTTTCAAATAAAGTCATATTCATAGGTACCAGGGGTTAGGACATGAACATATCATTTTTGAGGACACAATTCAACACACAACAGAGAGTAAACTGAATGTTTAAAGTGACACTTGGAAATTGTTTTACCTTAGAGGAAGTGAAGGTTCTTACAGAAGACTCAGGTCACATATCCTGTTGTCATATTGTGTTTTGAGTGTGATAGTGCAGTAGATAGCTCTCAAAGTTTAAGGTCACACTCTTTTTATCACAAAGGAGGACTCTGATGGCATTGAGTGCTTTCCATATTGTTCATTTCTGATAAAGGTTTAAACCACTTCTTTTTTTTTTTTTCTTAAACATTAAAAAAAAATTCTTTACAGCAGTTTTTACCATTGTGTTAGTTTCTTGGGAATGCCATTAATTCCCATTGAGAATACCACTTGAATATGGTATATGGTGTAATTGAGGTCAAGTTCTGGGTTGGCTTTTGTACGTTTGATTTTTTTTCCTCAGTTGTATGCTTTTTTTAAAAATAAATTTATTTATTTTTTGTTGAGATGGGTCTCTTTTTAAAAAAAAATAAATTTATTTATTTATTTGTGGCTTTGTTGGGTCTTCGTTGCTGGGCCTGGGCTTTTTCTAGTGTGGCGAGCGGGGGCTACTCTTCTTTGTGGTGCGCGGGCTTCTTGTTGCGGTGGCTTCTCTTGTTGTGGAGCACAGGCTCTAGGCACGCGGGCTCAGTAGTTGTGGCTCGCGGGCTCTAGAGTGCAGGCTCAGTAGTTGTGGCGCACGGGCTTAGTTGCTCTGCTGCATGTGGGATCTTCCCGGACCAAGGCTCAAACCTGTGTCCCCTGCATTGGCAGGCGGATTCTTAACCACTGCACCACCAGGGAAGCCCTGAGTTGGGTCTCTGTTGCTGTGCATGGGCTTTCTCTAATTGTGGCGAGCGGGGCTACTCTTTGTTGCTGTGTGCGGGCTTCTCACTGCGGTGGCTTCTCTTGTTGTGGAGCATGGGCTGTAGGTACGTGGGCTTCAATAGTTGTGGCTCATAGGCTTAGTTTCTCTGTGGCATGAGGGATCTTCCCGGACCAGGGCTCGAACCCGTGTCCCCTGCGTTGGCAGGCGTATTCTTAACCACTGCACTACCAGGGAAGTCCCACTTTTTTTCCTTAAGATTTATTTATTATTTATTTGTTTATTGAATTTTTTTTGGCTGCATCAGGTCTTAGTTGCGACCTGCAGGCGGCTCTTCATTGTTGCGCGCGGGCTTCTCTCTAATTGTGGTGTTTGGGTTTTCTCTCTCTAGTTGTAGCACGCAGGCTCCAGGGTGTGTGAGCGCTGTAGTTTGCGGCACATGGGCTCTAGTTGAGGCGAGCAGGCTCAGTAGTTGTGTCGTGCGGGCTTAGTTGCCCCGTGGCATGTGGGATCTTAGTTCCCTGACCAGGGATCGAACCCGTGTCCCCTGCATTGCAAGGTGGATTCTTTACCACTGGACCACCAGGGAAGTCCCTGTATGCTTTTTTGATGGCTAGAATTTTAGAATAACACATTGAGTTGCCTCTAGGCCTATGGGGTTAGTATTGATGGACATTTTCTTATTTGAGGAATTGAAAGCTTTTCACATGTCCTGTAAATATTTATTTAAAGCATGCTGTGTACTGGGCTCTGGGTGAAGAAAGGACACATTTTGAAGTTCATGCTTAGCAGATTTTAGGTGCTCAACAATTATTTATTGATGATGGATATTTGATTCCCAGCTCAAACAGGTGTCCTAAAGCACCTTTTGAAAGGTTGCCAAATAGGCATAATGATCAGGGAGTCCCTAATGTCTTTTCCTGAAAAGATACTAAAGAGGAATGAGTGAAAAGTAGAACTGTCAATCTAACATGACAGGGTAGTCACGTCCACTTACACACAACCTTTGATAGGGTTTTCTAGCACTTGGTTTCAGGTTATCAGCCAAGGCCTAAGAAGTATCTGATTTGACCTAAAACATCTCACTCCTGTCCATCATCTGCTAGATGACTTTTCCCTATTACTAGCACTGGTATTTTCTTTCTTCTATTTTTTCACTTATGTTTATAAAACAATAATGGCAAATACAATAAAATATTCACATTGTTGTGAATATTTCCAAATAAACACCAAATAAACACTGTTACAGAGAAAAGGGTGTTGAGCTTCCTGAGAATGGTGATTAGCTCCCAGGTTTCTCTGTGGGGCAGCTTGAAGTGTTGGAGCGATGGAGGGTGAGGGGTCCTGGTATATGGTGATCTGTGGGTTTTCTGGATGAGGCAGTCACAGAAGGTTGAGAACGTTCAAGTTCTGGTTCCAGTAATTGTCTTCGTGTGCTAAAGGAGAAGGGCTGGGCTCTATGAAACCTAAAGGTCTATTGAGTTAAGCAAAAAAATTCACTTTAGCAAATTCATTGATTCTTCAGTTATTCATTGAACACCTATGATGTGGCAAAGCACTGTTCCAGTTGCTGGGGTTGAAACAGTGAACAGAGGGACAAAAATCCCTATGTTCTAGAAGCTTACGTGCCTCCTCGGGATTAGATAATACACAGATAATTAAAAATACAGAGTATGTGACCAATGCTCTTCAACTCTGTCAGGGTCATCAAAACCAAGGGAAGTCCGAGAAGCTGCTGCAGCTAAGAGGAGCCCAAGGAGACATGTGGACTAAATGAAATATGGTATCCTGAATGGGCTCCTGGACCAGAAAAAAGACATTAGGTAAAAACTGAGGAAATCAGAATAAAGTATGGGCTTTATTTAATAATAATAGTGGCTCATCAGTGGTGACAAATGTGCCATGCTAATGTGAGACGTTAATAATAGGAGAAACTAGCTATGGGTTATATGGGAGCTATCTTATATAGGTACCCTCTTTACAGTTTTTCTGAAAATCTAAAACTATGTTATAAAATAAAGTTATTTTTGAAATGTGTGTGTATGTATGAGAGATATCAGCTGTTGATGAGTGACATGAAGAAAAGTAAAGCCAGGTTAGAGGGGCAAGGAGCACAGGTGGTGGGGAAGGTGAGGGAGGGCCCTACAGAGAAGGTGACAGTTGGGCAGAGCCCTGGATGGAGGCTAGGGAGCCGGCCACGTGGGTATCCAGGGGATGTGTGTTCAAGACAGAGGGAACAGCAAGGGGCAAGGCCCTGCAGGAGAGAGCAACTAGGAGGCCGGCTGGTTGCCATGGGGGGAGCCTGTGAGGCAATAGGTTGATGTGGGGAATTAGGTCAGACAGGTGGAGGACACAAGTAGGGGAGGGGGCTGGGCCTCGGGAACCTTTTAAGTTCTGGTCAAGACTTTGGCATCACCTCTGGGCCAGATGCTGGGCCGGATGCAGGCAAAGCTGTGGGTCTGGCCTTCTTCCCTGTGGCACGGATCCCACATCACCGTGGCCCACCTTTCACAGACTTTGAAAGCTACCACTTGAGGGCATCATTAGGCTTTAGAGCAGGGGTTGGAAAACTACAGCTTTAGGGCCAAATCCTATCCCACCCGTTTTTGTACAAAGTTGTACAAAGGTGAGCCCGTACCTTTTCCCTCTCTCCCTTCAGTGAAGTTGTTTCATACATTCATAGTACAGTTTGTAATTTTTTTTGTCACATTCTGTATTCCATCCTGGGATCCTCTTGATTTCATAAATTATTTGTTAAAACTTACATATGTTAAGGCTCACTCTGTGTGTTATATTCAGTGGGTTTTGACAAATGCATAAGTGTCATGTATCCACCATTACTGTGTCATGCAGAATAATTTCACTGCCTGGAAAAAAAAAAACTCTGTGCTTCACCTATTTAACTCCTCTCCTTCCTGTCAACCCCCTGGCAACCATTGATCCTTTCCCCAGCTCTATAGTTTTGCCTTTTCCAGAATGTCTTATAATTAGAATCATACACTGTGTAGCCTGTTTAGACTGGCTTCTTTGACTTAGCAATATGCATTTAAGATTCATCCAAGTCTTTTTGTGTGCTCATTTCTCTTTATTGCTTAATATTTGTGTGGCTATACTATGATTTGTTTATTCACATATAAAGGGCCTCTTGGTTGCATCCAGTTTTTGGCAATTATGAATAAAGCTGCTCTAAGCATTTTTGTGTATGTTTTTATGTGGGCATACATTTTCGAATCAGTTGGGTGTGATTGCTGAATTACATGGTAACACTGTGTTTAGCTGTGTGCTGACCCCTGCTCTTTAGAATATCATGGAAGGAACCTATGACTTTTGACAGTGCCATGTTACTACTCTTTTCTATTTCTAGAGGCTTGATTGAAATTTCTCTAGAGGAGTTTTAAAATTCAAATTCTTTTCAGTGAAATTTAAAATTATGATGGAACTTCTAAAGGTAGATTCGTAGAAATCTTTTTAATCTTAAAATTTATTCCCAATGGGTTCTATCCTGAGAACTTAATAGATCAGCTGTCTAATAAGTTGAGTAATTGAGATACAACAGTAAAAGGTTAAAAATAATCGTACTAGCATTCCTGGAGGCTTTGGGAGTGACATGTACATTTAATTTGAAATTGGGAGGAAAGTGTTTTGACAGACTCTCTCTCCATAGATGCATAAGGTTCTCGCCGTGTAAAGACATCAGAATCTTACGTGATTTCTGACCAGCACTAAAACCTGAAACACATTGAAACCTATTGATGTTAAAGAAGGAAAAAAAACGAAACAGTAAAGAGGCTTGGATTTTTTCTGCTTTATTGATGTACAATTATTGTTGTGTAATATTGTATAATAATATACAACACATATTTAAAATGTATAATTTGAGTTTTGACATATGGATGTCAGACTAGCACAACAATAAAGATAACGAATACAGCTATCACCTTCCAAAGTTTCCTCATTCCTCCTTGTAATTCCCCCTTCTCCAAGCAACAACTGGTCTATTACTTTTATCACTATAGATTAGTTTGCATTTTCTAGGATTTTATATAAATTTATATATTATGTATAATTTTATGTAAATTATGTAAATGGAATCATACAGTATACAGTAGTCGCCCCTTATCTTTGGTTTTGCTTTCTGTAGCTTAAGTTACTTGTGGTCAACCACAGTCCAAAAATATTAAATGGAAATATTTCTGGAAAATTCCAGAAATAAGCCATTTGTAAGTTTTAAATTGTGCATCATTCTGAGTAGCATGATGAAATCTCTTGCCGTCCCACTCTGTCCTGCCTGGGATCCCAAACCGTCAACATGTCATGTCTTGGTGATCCAGGATCACTGGAAGCAGACTATCTTCCTTTTTTTAAAATAAATTTATTTATTTAGTTTTTGGCTGCATTTGGTCTTTGCTGCTGCACGTGGGTTTTCTCTAGTTGCTGAGAGCGGGGGCTACTCTTTGTTGCGGTGTGCGGGCTTCTCATTGCGGTGGCTTCTCTTGTTGCAGAGCACAGGCTCTAGGTGTGCGGACTTCAATAGTTGTGGCACACAGGCTTCAGTAGTTGTGGCTCGCGGGCTCTAGAGTGCAGCCTCAGTAGTTGTGGCGCACGGGCTTAGTTTCTCCGCGGCATGTGGGATCTTCCCCGACCAGGGCTTGAACCTGTGTCCCCTGCCTTAGTTGGTGGATTCTTAACCACTGCACCACCAGGGAAACCCAGATTATTCTCCTTTTTACTTATCATCAGAAGGTCAAGAGTAGCCTAATTCTGTGTCACAAGGCCTGTGTCACAGTTCACCTCACTCTCATCACGCAGGCATTTTATCATTTCACATCATCACAAGAAGAAGTGTGAGTACAATACAATAAGATATTTTGAGAAAGAGACCACATTCATATAATTTTTATTATAGTGTATTATAATTTTTCTATCTTATTATTATTATTACTCTCTGTCTAGTTTACCAATTAAACATAGATATGTATGTACAGGAAAAACATGGTATATGTAGAGTTTGGCACTATCTGAGGTCCCAGGAATCCACTGGGGGTCTTGGAATGTATCTCCTGTAGATAAGAGGGGACTACTGTATATTTTTTTGGAGGAGAAGCTTCTGGTTTCACTTATTATTACTATTACTCTCTGTCTAGTTTACCAATTAAACATAGATATGTATGTACAGGAAAAACATGGTATATGTAGAGTTTGGCACTATCTGAGGTCCCAGGAATCCACTGGGGGTCTTGGAATGTATCTCCTGTAGATAAGAGGGGACTACTGTATATTTTTTTGGAGGAGAAGCTTCTGGTTTCATTCAGCATAATTATTTTGCGATTCTTCCATGTTGGGTGGATTAGTACTGTTTCTTTATTGCTGAGTAATATTCCATTTTATGGTGCTATGGCCTGAATTGTGTTTCCCTGTAATTCATATGTTGAAGCCTTAACCCATATTGTGACTATATTTGGAGACAGGGCTTTTAGGAGGTGACTAAGATTAAATGAGGTCAAAAGGGTGGGGTCCTAATCCAATAGGATGGTGGCCTTATAAGAAGAGGAAGAGATAGAGATCTCTCTCCATGTGCATGCACCGAGGAAAGCCATGTGAGGACATAGCAAGAAGGTGGCCATCTGCAAGCCAGGGACAGAGGCTCACCAGAACTCAACCATGCTGACATCCTGATCCCAGACTTCCAGCTTCCAGAACTCTTATAAAATGAATTTCTGTTGTTTTGCCACCCAGGCTATGGTATTTTGTTATGGCAGCCTGAGCAGGCTAAGATGTATGGATATGCTACAGTTCGTTTTTTCATTCACATGGATATTTGATGGATATTTCCAGGTTTCGGCTATTACAAATAAAGCTGCTGCAAACATTTGTCTACAAGTCTTTGCGTACACACGTGCTTTCATTTTTATCGGGTAAAAATCTAGGCATGGACTGGCCTGGTTATGTGTTTTACTTTTTAAGAAACTGCCAAATTGCTCGCTGAGGTGATTGTGCCATTTTACATTCCCACCAGCAGCGTATGAGGATTCTGGTTCCTCAACATCACTCTTGAGGTTTGAATTTTGAATTGCTCTTGCTTAGGCGGTCCACCCAGATGTGTGGCAGAAAACTCTTCGCCTGCTGTAACGTGGCCGGGAGAGGACTCCCCAGGCACTGCGGAGCCCTCCTCCCTCATACTCCTTATGTTCCCAGTGAGAATTTTTTTTGAGAATGTGAATTTACTTTCCATAAGAATATAGGATGACTTAATATATTTATCCCTTTTACTTGTCCTTCTTTTGTTGCTTTTCCTAATTTTTTCACTTGCAGACTTCCTGGGTTAACCCTAGAATTTCTAGACTGTGAGATATTAAAAAGAACCTGGTTTTTGAGTCACACACACCTGGATTTGGATTTGGGCTTTAAAGGTTAGCTGTGTGGCAAGTCATGTGACCTGAGCTTCAGTTTACTCATCTTTTTTTTTTTTTTTTTTTTTTTTTACTGGCCAGGGATTGAACCCGGGCCTCTGACAGTGAGAGCGCCGAGTCCTAACCACTGGACTGTCAGGGAATTCCCTCCTCATCTGTTTTTAAAAGGTGTGTGTGTGTGGAGGTTGATATTACCCAGCTTGTGTGGTTGTTATAAGGCTTAACTATAATGCATTGAAAAATCTTCAGTGAATAACTGGGAAACCATATGCATTTCCCGGATGCATTTATAAGTTCCATTTTCTGTTAGACAGTGGTTAATCTGCTATTCATGAAGTGAGTAGGAGAGGAACTAAATTAATCGGTGCCACCAGTTAGAGGGAGACCACAGAGAACATGGCAAAATAGAGTGGCATTGCCAGGGTTCAGGGTGACCTTGCAACATTTAATAATGTTCAAGCCTTCCTTTGGCCATTTGCGTTGTAATGGGGATGTACTTCACGTGCCTATCTATGTACTCCCACAAAGGCAGTTCCTGCCTGAGTGTATATCTTCTACTCTTGAGGAGGGATGTTTTCTCAGGCCTCTGGGATCCTAGCCGATATATGTGCCTGCCTTTCTCGGTGCTTTGGCTGCAGTGTTTGAGCACCGGCCTTTCGGTCTGCGAAATCCTTTGTCCAGCTGGCCGAGGTGCATTAAGAGTGCGTGAGGCCTTCCCTCCCATGGAGAAGTGGAAGTTATTCTTTGATGGCTGGGCCAAACTACTCATCTGATGTTACTGGAGTTTGAAAGGTGGTCCTGAAAGGAGTTTCGAGTAGTCAGGTGCTGGACATTAGCATGGCCAGGGAGGCTGGAGCGGGCACTTCGAGGGAAATGGGAGGACCCGGTGAGGTGGGAAGTGTGGGTGTCAGCAGGCACGGGGTTCATTGTGCCAGGTGGGTGTGTCTGGAGGCCTTCTCTCCCCTGCCCGACCGCTGGGTTCCAAGTATCCTGCAGCGTTTCTCCTTAGAGCAGGCTGGCTTTCTTGGCATCATTCAGTCTAGTTGCTAGGAAGCCAGATAAGGCAAATGCAACTTCCTTTTGACTTACTCACATTGAACCATCTGCTTATTCCTTCTCATGGCCTTCAAACTTGGCTAGGATCATTGAGAAGAGGGTCGAGTGGAGCATCTGTGCTCCTTATCCTTTTCGGAAATGGAAATCTTTCTAATAACTGTTTAACCCTCTCAGTCCAAATTTATAATAGTTAATCTTGTTTAGTCCCTTGCTTCTTCCAGCTAACAATTTGGAGCAGGCACTTTCTTCTTAGGTTTTGCCTTTTTTTTTTTGGTCTTAGATTTAAATCTATGTTATTCATTAACCGCACAACTTTGAATGAGGAGGAAGGTGTCAAAGAGGAAGTATGTCAAAATGCATTTGGCACCTAAATATAACAGTAGTCTTTTTTTTGGCCATGCTGTGCAGCTTGTGGGATCTTAGTTCCCCGACCAGGGATCAAACCCGGGGTCCCAGCAGTGGAAGCATGGAGTCCTAACCACTGGACTGCCAGGGAATTCCCCAGTAGTCTTAATCGAGGATGTTTAATACTTGCAATTGATACACATGAATCATTTAGGAATTTTCTTTCATAAGCTCCATTGTGGAGTTAAGTGTCAGATACATTAAAGGTGGCAGATAATCCGCGAAAATTTATGGTGTTATTGATGGAGCATCTGGCAAAGAAAAGCTTTTAAAAAACTATTGTGACTAATTATTATTTTTCATAATTGCCAAACAGCACCAGCATTGCATACTTAAAGTTTAGTTCAGCTCAGTCGGGCAGATCAGGTTCATTGTGTTGGAGCGCCTTGCTGTCGGTGAGTTTATAATGGTCTTTCCTTGTGACAGAACTGAGCCTTCAGTTGTCAACTCTGCAAAAGCCATTGAGCAAACAAATGAGACAAAAATAGAAATAGGTATTACAAAATAAAGTAAGCGTTCTGAAAAAGAAGTATTGAGAAAAACCATTGTTGGAGTTCTTAAAATCCAGTTGAACTGAAGACTTAATCACCTTTGAGTGTACCAGAACTGTGGAAACCGATGTGAGGGCGATGGGAAATAATTTCTTCTTAAGTGTAATTTTGTCTTTGTTGGTTTTTTAGCAGTAAGCCATATAAACCTTTGCCACTGACTTCTTATTCTCCCCAAGAGGGCTACTTAAAGAAGGGTGAAGACATGCTAAGGTAAAATGTTATTGTTGTGGCTCAATTTGCTAAAAGCTTTAGTAATAATTTAGATGTGGTCTTGCTGTGCAGACTTATGTGTTTGTTAAAATTGATGTTATTAATATTTGCTTTTTGGGAAGTCCCTCAGGTCAACTTGATCATATTAAGCCATTCTGCTTTAACTTTCACCTTTCCATAGACATTTGGATTCTAGGAACTAAAACAGACTTGCAGCCTGAAGGGACTCAGCCCCCCAGGCCTTTTCTTTGTGGGCTTGTCAGTCAACTCCACGTGGGTGACCCCCCTGGGGGGTTATCTGTAGCAGGCCCTAGACTCCCTTCTAAGACTCCCTTCTTCCACGCCTCCACACCTTTTCTCTGCTACCATCTAACTATTGGTATGTGCTCAAAAAATGTAAATTTATTTTATTGTGAAACAGATCAATACTCCAGAGCCCGGTATATAAAGAAAAGCCACGTAAAAATTTTTTTAACCCAAGAAATGGATAAATAGATGTAAAAGTGTCTGGTACTAAAATGTGAAAAATCTCTTTTCAGAACTCACCCAATTTTTTCCCCCTTGCTTGTAACTTAAATGGCTCACACTGGTATATTGTTCTGGAACTTCTTTCACTCAACAGTATGTCACAGAGGATTATTCATCCTCATTGTTCTTGACTGCTGTGTAGTATCCCAAAGTAAGTAAACCTTTTTTGAAGGTTATCTTATTTAGTTTACTCTGTCTTCCACATTCAGCAGTGGAGTTCTTCTAAGAAACTAAATGGGTAAATCAACATGGCAGCTCAAGATTCTTGCCTTGGATCTACCTCTGTAGTTTTGGTAAAAGCAGGTTTCCTTGAACTATATTTGAATTGATTTTTGAATGTATGAACCTTGACAGGGCCTCTCTCTTGCCTGCATTAAAGATGAGATTTGTGTCAGATTAGATTAATAATTCAAAATTGAAAAATGCTTTCCTTAACTGCGGAAGCACTTGGAAGTGTAGAATTCAGGAGTGACTATTAATGGAGGTTAGCTTCTCTCAGGTAGTATTTCCTAAAGAGGAGACTTAGCATGCTTGCACTGTTAGACGATCTTCTGAAGGAGAGATTTTCTTAGCCCTGCGCCTGAAAGAAACCTAAAGGCAGAGGTGGATAATAAAGGCTTACATCTATTGAGGGCCTACTCTGCATCAGGCACCATTCTATGGGATTTACCTGTATTAACTCATTTAATTCATAGCAACACTTAGGGGCAGGTTCTCCTAATATCCCCATTTTATAGGTGAGGAAACTGAGGCATAACGATGTTAAGTACCTCGTTCAGGCTTTCCTGGTTAGCAAGTGAAGGAGCTGAGATTCATACCCAGGCAGTTGCAATTTCAACACTACACTGCCTTTCCTGGCTGAACCAGCTTCTGGGGCGCCTCCCAATCCTCTCTAATTACTTAGGGGGGTGTGGGGAGTTTACATGCCACTTCATTAAGAGAAAGTAAGTGTATGAAGTTTGAGGGAAAGCCAGCAAGAGCACAGTGTAGCAAAGGTTGGAGAAAGCAGGCAGCCTAAAGAATGGCCTGTGGAGGGACTTCCCTGGTGGTGCAGTGGTTAAGAATCCGCCTGTCAATGCAGGGGAGATGGGTTCGAGGCCTGGTCTGGGAAGATCCCACATGCCGCGGAGCAGCTAAGCCCGTGCGCCACAACCACTGAGCCTGCACTCTAGAGCCTGCGTGCCACAACTACTGAGCCCGCATACCACAACTACTGGAGCCCGCGCGCCTAGAGCCCGTGCTCCACAACAAGAGAAGCCACCGCAATGAGAAGCCCGTGCACCACAACGAAGAGTAGCCCCCCCTCACCGCAGCTAGAGAAAGCCCGCGTGTAGCAATGAAGACCCAACACAGCCAAATAAATTAATTAATTAAAAAGCAATCATTAAAAAAAAAATGCTTAAAAGAATAGCCTGTGGAGTCAATGGCCAGAGACAGCAGACAAAGATAGAGCCTGCTTGGGGGAGGGAAGCATTCTTGTGTAGCTCAGGATTCTCAGGGCAGTTGGGGAGGCATGGACTCAGGCAAAAGCTTTGCATCTGGAAGTCTGGAGCTGCGACTCTGCTCTGTCAGGAGGTTGGATGTGGACACGACCTGACTGAACATTGTACAGGGGCAGAGCAAAGGGATCGATGCTCGTTGGCAGCTTGCTGAGTCGTCATGGTTTGACTGAGGTGTTCTGTGCCCCTTTGCCATGCAGGGCGATACCTCTGGTGAGAAAAGAGCTAATTGCTGCCTGCCCAGGGGTTCTTTCCCTGGCAGGACATTCCTTGTGGACAAAACATTGGTGTCTGGATGCTGGGGAGCTGCAGTAAAAATGCCTGATTTAGGGGACATAGTGCATCGAATGCCCCCTTTCTTGTTAAATCACAGCAAAGGGGACTACTTTAGATGGCTGATGGATTATGCCGCACCTGTGCACTATTTTGCATGCCTTTACCAAGGGAAAATAGCTTACTCACAGGAGCTCTAGAATGTATAGGAGTAATGTGAGCAGATCTTGTTGAATCATTTTGTACCCATATCCAGTGAAAACCTTCAGAGATGATGTCACCTTCTTTAAAAGATGAACGCTTCAAATAAAATGATCTCATTTCCTTTAGAATAAACATCTTAAAGTGTGAGTCTCACTCTGTGTCTATATCTGAGTCTTACTTGACAAAGATCAATGGCACCATTTAGAACTTCTTGTTGTAACAGACAAGAGGAAATGAATGGAAAAGGGCAAAAAAATCCCAGAAACTAATAGTATTCTAAAATGAGAACAGATTATTGAGTGTCATTTTATGTTTAAATAGACACAGGCTTTATTTAGGTGCCTATATATTTCACTTGGTAATCTGGTGTTTATTTTTTGGCTTTTGGGGACGCGTTTAGAGGGAGACCATGATTGCGTGAACTATTAATGTTTTCACGCCTCCAACAGCATTGAAGAATTATGGCGGAAGGTGGCTGGGAATGGAGATAGCCGCGCACTGTGCCAGTACCCTCAGTTAGGTGAGAGTCTTGTTGAGAATCTTCTTATGTTTTCCTTGTCTGTTTTTTGTAGAGGTGTTGTCTTTCATTTACACTTTTGTAAGAAACCCTGACAACCTTTCTTTTGGAGAGTTTTTGCTCACCAGTGCATTGCTTTTGGCCTTGCAAAAAACATGAACTCATCGGTATTTTCCAGACGATGCCAGCGTCAGAGACGCTCGGAAAGAGGGGCTTTTCCAGCACTTTGATCAAGTGATTCAGCAAGAGTGTGATCGAGAGAGGCCTTCAGATTGCATTATTGTTTCTGTCGACATAGAACAGAGGTAGATTTATTTCTTTTTAGCGTGTCAAGTGAGGTTGTGTAAAAGCAAATAATGAAGTGTTCAGCCTTACGTACATAAGTCACTGAGAGTTGAAACTCTCAAAATGCTCTGCTAGAGCACTGCTTTAGGAATTACAAGACTTACGCTGTTGGGTTTACCAGACTAGTAGTAGAGGCATCCTGTGTGGGTGGGGAGATTTCTGAAGATGACTGTTATTCACCTTTTCTGTATTGCCCAAGTTTTCTACAGTGAGCATATATTAATTTTATAATCAGAAGAAAACCCAAAGCTATTTTTAGGGTTGGGTTCCCTGTCCCAGCCACAGATTAGGCTCTGGGGGATACTTGAGTGAACATAATGGACAGACCCCTTCCCTGGGGTGCTGACCATCTCGTGTAGTGTGCCAAAAAGTCGCTCTCACTGATCTTCACAGAAGGGTCCCCTCATTTCTTAACTGCTTGTTGAGTTCCTCTCAGCCTTTGTGCTGTTCTTGCTTCAACGTGGGATGCCGTTCCCTCTTCTCTGCCTGCCTAACTCGTGTGGGCCACTTAAGCACAATTGCAGCCTGGTCAGTGTCCAGCTCGTACTTTGGGCCCATTTAGGGCCCTGATCCTGCACACCATTGGCTGGCACTTGAGGGCACATGGGGACTTAATATGTGATGATAACTGTGTCTCTGGGTTATGTCGGGTTTCATAGTGCTTGGCAGACAGCCTGGCATGTGGACAAATGGTTGGCCGGAGGTATGTATAGTTACTCCAGGCTAGGTACTTAGTGAGTGATACTGAAGACCCAGACATGATAACTAATTATTCCTGAATAGGAGACCAGGCATATACAAAACGTAATCCAGCATTAAGGCAGCATTGGATTTCTCACTTTTTTTATATGAAAATATGCAATGTGAAATTGACTCCGAATTTTTATTCTGTGATATCTCCTTTATGGAAATCTACTTTATTTGTAGGTAGCAGCTTTATTCTGAGTTTGTGAAGCAAAACTGTAGCTCCATTTTGTTTGGAGGGTTATTTGGGTTGGACCTTGGGAGACAGCGTGCTAGAAGAAATGAGGTCAGTCATAGCATGGGGAGGGTGGGAGAGGCCAGTTCCCTTTATATTAGGAAATTACGGCATCTCCCTTTAATAATTGGAAGACACCCAGGCGTGCCCTGGATTAATTTGATCATGTAGTAATTCAAACTGATTTTGAACCCAGAGGCAGCAAAGGCTCAGCATGCCTAGTAGCTTTGTTTTCCCTCAGCATTTGGCAACTTTGCTACCCTACTCTGCACCAGCCAGGGAAACTACATTAATCTTCAACTACATTAGCTTTCTCAAAACTTGTAGCAAGAATCACACCCGTCTTGTAGCATCTTTGCGCTTCTTTCAGAATTGTGACTGACTCCAGCTGCCATCCGACGTACACAGCCCTGTTACTCTTGCCACCTTCTCACCTCTGGAGCCAGGCTGACTGGTACTGAGTGCAGAGTTTCGTGGTGGGGAGGAGTCCTGGAGATTGGTCTTCTCCCGGCTCCATCCGGAGTGGTGGTCACTCCTCTGCCTGGCATTCCGCAGGTCTGGCATTTAGCCATGGATTAGGATCCTGGTCGATGCAGCTTAGAAACTCTGCTGTGTGGGGTCTGCATCTGCCAGGCAACTTGTGAACTAGGCTGTGCTGCCAGCTGTCTTGTCTCTTCAGTGTCGGAAAGACTTGGAGTGATCAGTTCGTCAGCTCATTCATTCCTTTATATCCAAAACGGTAATTAATTTTCAGATCGTATCATCTAATGTGAATTTCTTATTTATTTATTTTTTAAAATTTTATTTATTTATTTTATTTTTGGCTGCGTTGGGTCTTCATTATTGCGTGCGGGCTTTCTCTAGTTGCGGTGAGCGGGGGCTACTCTTCATTGCAGTGCACGGGCTTCTCATCGCAGTGGCCTCTCTTGTAGCAGAGCACGGCCTCTAGGTGCGCAGGCTTCAGTAGTTGTGGCACATGGGCTCAGTAGTTGTGGCTCGTGGGCTCTAGAGCGCAGGCTCAGTAGTTGTGGCGCACGGGCTTAGTTGTGGTGCCACCAGGGAAACCCCTAATGTGAATTATTTTTGTGATGATCTTTTTGTATGATAATTTTGACTCATGGGCTCTCACTCTGTAAATATGAATCGTGTCGTGTTTTTCTTGTTTTCCTCTTGAATTTATTTTCTGAAATCATCCATACTCTCCTAAATTGCCAAGAAAAGCATTTTTACTTCCATCATATTAATTTTTCATTCACAAAATATACATTTTGTGTACTGTTAAATGTAAAGCTTTGTGCTGGGCACAGAGAGAAACATAAAGATAATTAAGCAACAATCCCTATTTGGACCACATGCAGTCTAATAAGATAAAATG
Organism: Physeter macrocephalus; assembly: GCF_002837175.3. Lineage (NCBI taxonomy): Eukaryota > Metazoa > Chordata > Mammalia > Artiodactyla > Physeteridae > Physeter > Physeter macrocephalus. The sequence goes on along the minus strand of NC_041230.1, from coordinate 22,523,386 downwards.
TGCACAAATAATAAGTGGAAGATGGAATGTACTCTAAGCAGAGTATACACATAAGGAAGAGTAGATTACCATTGTGAGGGCCAATAAGTTGAATCAAGGAGGTTTCAGGGAATAATATCATTTGAGCTGGGCCTTTGAGGTGAGAACTGCTTAGAGTCTAGCAACAGAATGGCAAGGAAGGCACAGCTGGAAAAAGTGTGGGGAGAGTCTATTGTCCTGAGATCACAAGAAATTAAACTTGGGAAGAGAAACAGGATGTTTGAAGCTCAGTGGGTTACAAGACCTCTCAAGATAGGTTGGAGCCGCGTCTTGCCAGGACTTTGGAAGCTAGGGTAAGAAGTTTAGGATCCTGAGCAGTTACTGTGGCATTTTTTCATGGAAGCAACCTAAATGCCCATCGACAGACAAATGGATAAAGAGATATGGTACATATATACAATGGAATATTACTGAGCCATAAAAAGGAACGAAATTGGGTCATTTGTAGAGACGTGGATGAATCTAGAGACTGTCATACAGAGTGAAGTAAGTCAGAAAAAGAAAGACAAATATTGTATATTAATGCATATATGTGGAACCTAGAAAGATGGTACAGATGAACCGGTTTGCAGGGCAGAAATGGAGACACAGATGTAGAGAACAAATGTATGGACACCAAGGGAGCAAAGCAGCGAAGTGGGGTGGTGGTGCTGTGATGAATTGGGAGATTGGGATTGACATATATACACTAATATGTATAAAATGGATAACTAATAAGAAACTGCTGTATAAAAAAAAAAACAAAATTGTTAAAAAATTAATTTATTTTTGGCCACATTGGGTCTGCATTGCTGCGCATGGGCTTTCTCTAGTTGTGGTGAGTGGGGGTTCCTCTTCGTTGCGGTGCATGGGCTTCTCATTGCGGTGGCTTCTCTTGTTGCAGAGCATGGGCTTTAGGCGCATGGGCTTCAGTAGTTGTGACGTGCAGACTCAGTAGTTGTGGTGCGTGGGCTTAGTTGCTCCACAGCATGTGGGATCTTCCCGGACCAGGGATCGAACCCGTGTCCCCTGCATGGGCAGGAGGACTCTTAACCACTGCGCTACCAGGGAAGTCCGTATTGTGGCATTTTTGAAAGCAGTACTTTTCATGGGATTACTCAGACTGACACGTAGGATGGATTGGAGTGGGGAAAAGAATCAAGGCTAAAAGATGTGGTAGGAGGCCGTTGCAGGTTTCTAAGCAAATACTGGGCAGGAGTGGAAGCATAAACCCAAAGGAGAGGTCTAGGATTCTTCAGGACTTGAGGACTGAGGCTAAGGAAATAGGTGATGAGATGACTGGGCTTTGATCCAAGGTTAGTTCTGGGGTGGTTGATGTAGACTGAGATGGTTAACTCCAGTATCATCCATTTACTCTTCAGCAAGGGATAGTCTCAGTGGTAGTAACCTCAACAAGTACTGGTCTATCCCAGCAACTAATTGTAAATGAGCACTCTCTCATTTTTCTGAGGATACAATTTTGAGTTTTCTTTCATGGTCTTTAAACTGAAATGACTTCATCAAATAACACTTGAATGATTCCATTTTGAAAAACGCTGGCCACATTCATGGTGCTTACCCGGTACGTCATGCCCCACAAAAACAAGGCTTTGACATACTCTGCTTTGTTTATAAAATTATGTACGTAATCAACCATATGAGGACACTACGTTTTCAAAAAAGTGAGTTTTGTTTTGGTTGGAGTTGCCTCCAGTCCTCTTAACTGATTCCATCAGATGGATAACAAACCCTAGAATGTTTTCAGCGTGCCTGAGAACAAAAACAAGTTGTAGAGCATGCATGATTTTTGGAAAAATATGGCATCTTCCACCTCACTTATCTAAGCACAATAAAAATATAATATCTTGCCCCTCACTTACTTAAATTAGTGGTACATCAAAGTATCTGTGGAACAACTGCTTGGTGACATAGTTTTTTTTTTCAGTTGTTTGACTGAAAGTAACCCACCTTTTTCTTGTGTGTGTGTGTGTGTGTGTGTGTGTGTGTGTGTGTGTGTGTGTGTGTGTGTGTGTCTATTTTAAGGGAATATGCAACAGTCGTAGGTCATCGGTTGCAGGATCATGGTCTCGTGGTGGAAGTGATTCACCTTGCCTCTGAGTCAGGCCTCCCTCAAGCACTCCAGGAAGTTAGAGACGATGGGTCCCCATTTTGTATTCTTGTTGAACAGTCTAATGTAAAACTTTCCTCTTGCACCGTAGTTATGCTTCATGAGTCTATCAAAAGTAAGTTTCGCTCAATATAGAACAATCATTTAAAATAGATCCTGCTTTAAAAATGTAATATTTTTCTTTGTATGCTGGTACACTTTGAAGGTTCACATTTATCAGTAGCTAAACTGAATCCAGTTAGGAAAAAATGACTTGAATAGTTATCACAGAGTACTCTTTGGTGTATTAGAGACAACTGAAACTTAAATTGTCTTTATTGCTTCTTATTTAAGAATCAAAAATATCTCATCTAAAATATTATGTAACCAGTTCAGTTCTCTTATGTGTCGATAGAACTTTTGACCAGATCCCACCATCATTTTTTCTACAGTTGGTGATCATAAGGCTCCCTGTTCATCATCCCCTGCATTCTCTTACATGACCTTTCTTGCCAACTTTGCCTCCTCCAGGATATCTCAAACATTTAACTATTCTTAGGCTCACGAGAGTTCACAAAAATGAACTCTCTTTTCCTCCCTAAAATACCCAGTCTTCGGCAAATGCACACATCCTAGACCACCCTCAGCCTCTCCCTCCTGGTCAGAGCTGCTGCTTCAAGAGCGGAGGGGGCTGCCTTGTGGAGGGCCCTTAGCAGCTTGCCTAGAGTCTTACCCAGACAAGTGTGGGTTTTCTAGTCCTCTCATCTTGGCACTGTTCTGTTCTTGAGTTCCTCCTGTGTGCCAGGCACTCTCCAGGATGTCAGGCTCACCCTGCTTCCTTTCTCTGTCTGAGTAAGTAGCAGCCAGGCACACTTCTCAAGCTGGCCCTGGATTGTCCATCCCAGCTCGAGTCTCCTTAGCAGTGTCGGATTTTCATTGCTAAGTCAGATGATCCTTCCTTTGGGCAGAGACCTTGCAGAGCGCTAGTAAGTAGCTGGATTTATATACTGCTTATAGCTCCTGGAGCCTGCAGAGAGGTCAGTGTAGGACTGATGTTCTATAATCCAGCTCTAATATTGGGTCTGAAAAAGCAAAAGTGAGGAACACTTGCTCCCCATCTTCTTGGGGGTGCTGGGATGCTTTTATTCTGACCGTTCCATTTGCTTTACCTCCTTGTAGCCACCCCACCCACCTGGCCATCTCTTGCTCAACACTCAAGAGTATGAAATTGCAGTTTTTCTAAGCATAGAAAATATCTAATGTATTTTAAAGAAATAATAAGACTAAACCATATTTACATCATACATAAGTTCTGAAAATGCAAAAGAAAATGCATGTTTTCAAAAATTACAAATCCCAATCTCCTGGGCTGAGGGTGGGGAGCAGTATAGCTTGAGCAGGTTGTACAAAAGACTAATCACATCTGGTTACTTACTTGTTATGTTCATGCAAGATCTTTAGAAAATTCTCACTCAAGTAAGTAGGTTGAATAATTTGTCAAATACTAAAATACTTAAAACCCGCTCTACTTCAAGAAGATAGTTTCCTTTTCATGTCCAGAATAGTACTTAAAACCCGCACTACTTCAAGAAGATAGTTTCTTTTTCATGTCCAGAATAGTATTAATAGGTAAATGTTTCATTTCTCATCCATAAATTTAATTATTGAACTCAGATCATAAGTAAAAAGAACACTCTGTTTTCTCCTATAAGCTACATCTATTTCAGCAAGATTATTAGCTGGGCTTTCTTTTCACAATGCTTTATGGCCAACAGCTTGCTCCATACCTTGCATGCAGCTGTTATTCAAAAGCGTGTGGAGCTGCTTCTGTGCTGAGACAAATATGTAAAATAGTCAAACAATGAAACTTCAGCACCTGAAGACAAATACATATTCATATTTCTTCCTAAATGTAACCTTAATAAACATGGTTTGAGATTTAGCCAGATACCCTGATCTCCACTGTAGCTCTGTGGTGTCCCTTGGGTCCTAAATTTATTCAGAAGCAGGTGATATATGGCAAGATAGCATAAGGGCCTCCCATTTAAAATTAAACTTTTATTAAGTCTTATTCTCAGTAGATAAACCTTGGAGAGATCAGAAGATACCTTGCATTGACTACAGTCATGAAGTTATGTAAAAGCTGCTCTTGGTGTCTAGAATTTATTTATTATTATTATTATTTTTTATAATTGCTTACTTTTATGTCAATTAAATAGCGCTTTTAGAAATTAATTTTGATAATACCACACAGAGGTTGAGACATATCATATCTACAATGTACATAGAATTTATTTTTTATGTAATATTTAGAGCACTCCTGACCTGACCTGGAAAGGCTTTCAGTACGGTTTAAGATCTCATAGACCTGAGCCAAGACTGTGGAGCCACGTAAAGGATGTGCGTTACTCCTCATGCTACGCTGACAGAACCTAGAAGCCCTGCACAGCGTGTCTGTCCACCTTTTCTCAAAGTACTGCATATACAAAGTTAAAAGATAAACACTAAAAGGCTCATAATGAAACACAGCAGTCCCTGCTTCACTCATTTTTCACCCCTGCTCTACCATCTAAAGGCTGCCATTCTCAGGTCCTGGTTGTTTGTTCTGTGAATCACACTCAAGTCATACATTCTCATTGCTGGAACCAAATGAAAACCTTCACCTTTTCGAATAGCCAGCGATGGTTAAAGTTGCATCCTGTCTTATTTTTAGGCTGTTTGTTTATCCATAAGAATTTCCATTGACATACATGCCGCCTATTCCTCCCTTTCTCCCTCTCCCTCACTCTCTTTCTCTTTCTCCCTCTCTCTCGTTAGCTTAGCACGAAGCTATCCAATTGTGAAATCAGCGTTTGTATTGAAACAGTACATCGAGCTGTCACGTTATAATTTTGAAACAGAATGTAATGTTTGATTTTGAAATCCGACAGGGCACCTGCTGTTGAGGGTGCCAGTCTCTTGAATCAGTAGATAGTCACATCTGTACTGAAAGCTGAAACAGTTTAAATAACATGTCATTAGATTAACTATGTTCTTTTCTGATTGCTTTTCCTCTTGTCTTTTCGTAAATGTGTTTTAAAAGCAATCAGGGCACCCATTTGATGTAAAGCAGGCTCTTTCTTACCCCTAGTAGATCTCCATGTGCCTCTGGAGGATGCCTGCGTGCTGGTGGCTGAAGAATATAGGAGATTTTTCACTAAACGGCAGCAGCAGGAACACACTGGCATTTCTCTGAGGGCTGGTGATCTGGTAGACGACTTCTTGTCCAGGGAGTGCCTGCTACCAGCTACTCTGTCCCTTCGGGCATTCGGCATCTTCTCTTCCTGTTGAATGAGGGCAGGCATTTGTACAGGAATGAGCTGAACCTGCTCATCGACTACCTGAAGACCAGGAAAGGATAACTGGAAGGTATTTGGCACCGTCCCCTTTCCTTCCCCATTTTAAACCCCAGAAGATCCGTTTCTACGAATCCATGTGTGAAAGAAAACTAAAAGGTTTTCACTCAGTTGAGAGAATATACCCGTGTAATACAAAGGTATCTGATTTGAATGTGTTCCAGTTGGGAATACACTATTTTTTAAAAATCTTATTCTTTTTTTTAAAAAAATAATTAATTTATTTATGGCTGCGTTGGGTCTTCGTTGCTGCGCGGCGGGCTTTCTCTAGTTGCGGTGAACGGGGGCTGCTCTTCGTTGCAGGGCTCGGGCTTCTCATTGTGGTGGCTTGTTGCGGAGCACGGGCTCTAGGCTTCAGTAGCTGTGGCTTGCGGGCTCTAGACTGCAGGCTCAGTAGTTGTGGCGCACGGGCTTAGTTGCCCTGGGGCACGTGAGATCTTCGCGGACCAGGGCTCGAACCTGTGTCCCCTGCGTTGGCAGGCGGATTCTTAACCACTGCGCCACCAGGGAAGCCCGGAATACACTGTTGTAATGTTTAACCTTTATAGATTAAAGTGCTTCTTCTGAAGCTAAATTTTCTCTTGAACCAGATTTTTAATACATAAATAGGATGACCTCTCTATATAGATGGACATGTAGGAAATAGTTCCAGTTGCCTATCATTTTATTTTTCTGATTCTAAGTTTGTTTTTTGTTGAGACATTTTAAAGAGTACTTTGAAGTGTATGGTGAATGTGAATAAGCAGTTCCTAATCTCGCTGATTTTAAAGAGCACTCCAGCTACAAGTGAAGTCTTTGAAGTAGTGACTTTTCAGATTGCTTGTTTTGAGTTAAGTAGGTGAGAAGAAAATAATCACTTGTCCCTTGTAGGGAAAAGTAGCTGAAGTCGCAGGACCATGTTAAAGCTTTAAATAAATTAGTAGTCTTATAAAATGCAGAATGTGTTTTATTTTTGTACACTTTTATTGAACTCACTTTCTCAGGGTGGGGAGGGAACCCATAAGCTTAAAACATAACAGTTTTGTTTCTTTTTCTTTTTTCTGAGTGCTTATTTTATTTATTTAAAAATTTATTTTAATTGAGATTTAATTGACACATAACATATATTAGTTTCAGGTGTACAACATAATGATTTAATATTTGTATATATTTTGTGGTGCTCATTGCAATAAGTCTAGCTAACATCCAGCTGCTTTTTGATTATAGAAACTTCTCAGTCAGAAGAAGAGAAGGTCTTCCTGGAATTGCCTGAGTTGTTCTTTGTGCAGCTTGCTGGGCTCTGCAGCAGGCTTCTGCTTTCCATTTATTTTCTTCATTTTTCCAGGTTTGGAGACGCCAAATCCTTTGGCCAGGAGCGATCATTCCTCATTTCAAGGCAGGAATACCCCCCATCATGGGCAAGCCGCCTCCACTCCTTCCAGCCCCCAGAAAGAGATCCTTTCCATGCCCTCCTCGCCCAGTTCCTGCCACATCCCCTTTGGTAGGTGAGAGGACAGGAAGTCTCCTTCTGCAGCCAGGTCAGTGCTTCCCATCAGGAGTACGATGTTAGCTGTAGCTCTCCTGCTTCCACGGGAGTTCTCCTGAGGAAGCAGGACAGTTTAGGGCAATTGCAGTGTTTGTTGTCATATTTTTAATGAATATGAAGATTTCAGAAGGTGAGGAGAGGCGCTTTGAGGTTCATTGGGTGCTATTTCTCTTGAAGAGTTGCCTTAAGTTTTAATACAGGGAGAAGTTTAGAGAAGCTCTTCAACCAAGTTTTGTGGCCACAGTTAGTGCCTGAAAGTTGTCACAATAAGCGCTCTGAGCTCAGTAGTGTTTCTGAGGTTTCTGTTCTGAGAAGCTCGTGCTAAATAGTGTCTGACACCTGCCTGAAATGCAGCGGTACCCCTCCCATTGCCAGTGATGCGGAACCCAACTCAAGTCACCTTAAAACAAGGGGACTGGGTGGGCTTATATAACTGGAAATCCTGAACTGGCTAACTTCAGGCCTGCTGCTCATGTGGGTTCATCAGACAGCCATCTCTTCCTTCTGGGAGAAGAGCTGGGTGGGTACAGACTCCCAGTCAAGCCTGGGGCCAGCGCCTCCGTGGTTCCTGGTGTGCCCAGTGTCGGAGCCTCCCCTGGCTCTTGAAGGGAAAGAGCTCAGGCACCTAGGATGCAGCTTCCACCCTCAGTCACCCTTCGCTCTGCCCCTCCTCTTCCAGATATCTGTTCACGCCCTCTGTCCCCTCTCCTGTCCTCCCTGTGTGTCGGCAGCCGGAGCGGAGAAGGAACCGGGTGAGAGCGTGTTTTCAGTCTTCCGTGTTAAAGAGGAAGTTGTCAGTGAAGTCTTGGTGGGAAGGTGGCCTTTCACCTGGGCCTTCACTAAAATTTAGACCTGGAGATGCATTTGTTCATGAGAATCACATATTAGTTTGGCCTCTTTTGTGAGCAGGGATTATTTTAGCCAAAGATATTTCCTAGGAGCAAAATATTTCCACCTTGACGCTTTTGGTGGATCGTAATCGAGGGGATGTGCCTGCTTGCTCTGGGAGCTGTAGTGTACACGTCTTTTATTGGCAGGGTCAGTGTATTGGAAGCTCCACGGCCCTAGAGACGAACATTTCTGCGGCCCCCTCCCTTTGTGACCTGTTGACTTCGGGATGAGTGAGAGTGTATCAGCTTAGCATCTTCTCTGTTCCCATCACAGCCTGGGCTTTCTTGCTGCCATGTCTTTGTGCCTTCCCTTCCTTTTGCTGTGCTCTCCACGCTTCCCTGGGCCTCAGCCACAGGCCTGTTCTTATCACCTGGTCTTTTCCTGTGAGAAGTGAGTGAATGAAAGGCAGGAGGGCTCAGGAAGAAATCTTCTTGCCCTGAATTGCTTCCCATCCTTGCCGTTAGTTTAAAAACCAAACTCTTCCAGGCCTTCAAAAATGGCTAGGTGCTTGCTTTAGAATTGTGAGAAAGTGTCCTGTTCAGCATGGTGAGGACTGTGCCCGGCAGACTCTCACCGAGACAGGTGACAGGGCGCTGGACCATGTGTCTCGCCACCGGGGACTAATGTTCTGGGTAGACGGATGTCAGATTCTGAGGAACAGAGAGCTTCAGGTATGTTATGGGTCTGCCTTTATGACCTGTCGGGGAACCTCCCTACTTTGGATATTTGAGAAAATGTATTCCAAGTATCACAACAGAATGTTTGGAACAAAACCCATTTGTGAGAAGGTGACGGTGGAGGACCAGGATGTCAGGAAAGGCATGGACTTAGACCAAGGGTTTGCCAGCTTCTTTTTAAAGGGCCAGACAGTAAATATTTTATTTGAGGCTTTGGGGCCTAAGAAGCAAAATTAAGGATATTATGTACATACTAATGTAACCATTTAAAATGTAACTATTTTAAAAAACCATTCTAACTGGCAGACCACACCAGCACAGACAGCAGGCTGGATTTGGTCCCCGCGCTCTAGTTTGCTGACCCCTGGACGACCACTGAGGTGCAGTCTGGGCCCAGGGAGGACTTGGTAGAGCTTTGAGGAGCTGGGGCTGGGCCTGGTGTGCGCGGCAGGAGCTCCCTGCTCAGCCCCTTTCTGAAGATTAGGAAAGGCCCCTTTGGGGCAAGCAGCTGGAACGGTTCATCAGGCATCTTCCCGTTTATGTTTTGGGTTTCTTTCTCTGTAGGATCGGTCAACCCAAAAGGTCTGTTTCCCCTCCCCAACTTCTGGCAGCCCCCTCCAAGAGGCTTGTTCCTTTGGGATGCCTCCCTCCCAAGCCTGCCAAGCGTCCGTTACTTGGGGGAGAAACCAGGCCTTTTAGCACCACCACCAGGTGAGTAGCCAGGTGAGCAGTGAGTGGCATTCTAGGCCCGTGCTGACCAATAGAACTTTCTGCTGTGGGAGAAATGTTCTGTAGCTGTGTTGTCCAGTACGGTAGCTGTCCGCCACATGTGGCTGTTGAGCACTTGAAATGTGGCTAGTATGACTGACTAACTGAATTTTTTATTTTATTTAATTTTAATTAATTTAAATGATTCTAGTAACATAGTAATTACATAATAGTCTCATGTGGCTGGTGGCTACTGTGGAGTGGTGAGCACAGTTCTGGGCTGTTGGAGGTATCAGGAAGGTGTAGCAATAGGTAGGAAAGTGTGTTGTGTTTTTACCATGTAGAAATCTATTATTTCTTAGTCTTCTTCTCCCTCCCTTCCCTTCTTGAAAGCTGAAAATGTACTTAAAAAGGGAAGTATTATATCTCCCCCATGAATGGATATCATTGTCAATTGCTGTAAAATAGGAGGTAATCATAATAAAAAAGAACACAAAACAGTGTCACTAAGTTCCTGCCTGTTCCTATTGCCTGCCTCAGTTTCTAAGCTTAAGGCTTGCTCCCTCCCTGAAAAAGAAAGGGGATTCCTAAGGGTCAGGGAGGCGTTAGTGGGGCACCAACAATACTAGAAACTCTCTCCTTGATGATTCAGAAGGATTGCAAGATGTTGGCAAAGGGAGGATCTTTCCATGAAGTCGAATGTCATTTAATTGCACACTCGTGCGTCTCTGATGCCGTTTGGAGTACGTGCCTTGTTCCTGCTTTTGGCTCAGGGAGGAGCACAGCGCCTTCCCTGCCTGGCAGGAGGATGGGGATCTGATCTACCATATTTAAAGTACTAACTGATACCCAGCCCTGGCTCAGAGCCTGCACAGGAATGCAGGCTTTTTTCTCTCTCTCCCTTCCCAGGGCAGCCCTGGCCAGCTGTCATCTTCTTTGATGTTGCCTTTCCTCCTGCGTGGCTTGGGGGGATGAGGCCGGAGGCTTCCAGGCTGCCCCCATACTCACCAAGGCATAAGGGCAGGCCTGCCAGGGCAGTGGCAAAAGAGCTAAGACTGCGCTCTGGCTTGGACTAGAAGGTGGCCAAACAGGCGTTTTGCTGACTTCACTGCCAGTCACTCAGGCTTACTAAGCCGAGACAAAGGCACTGCTCTTCGTTCACTCGTTTTGAGATTTGGGGCTAAAGCCCCAGCTGTTAGGAAAGTGGGCCTTTGTCTGTCTTCGTTCTCCACGCAATAAACATTTTTCATCATGATGCCATTTTAACATTTCAGCCCTCTACTTTTTAGTCTGTGAGATAGATATTGCTGTGGTTGTGGTATGAAGGATGTACATTTACATAATGGTGGCAAGACCTGGAACAAACATAGGTCAGTGACTCCCACCTTCCTGAGAACCCAGATAACCTGTCTAATTCTGAAGATCCTCCTCTGACAGACCATGTTTTTTTGAAATTTGGAGAACTTTCCTCACCCTAAGATGGCCCTTTATGGCTTCCGAGGGCCCTCTCAGCCCAGATTCAAGCACTAATAGTTGGAGAAAGCTCTTTTAAAAAACAGAAATGAAAATAAGAACCTTGCCTGTACAAGGTAGACCCATAATAGTTACCATAGTTCTCGTTATGTGCCAGGCATTGAGATAATTTCATTTAGTCCTCAAACAACCCTGCGAGCTAGGTGCTGTGATTATCTCTGTTTGCTGATGAGTCACCCAAGGACCAGAGGGTGGTTAACCTGCCCAAGGTCACACGGTGGTACCTGGCGGAACTGAGGCTGCACACCAGCTGTGTGACTCCACACTCCGTGCTCTTCACCACCACACAATCCCAGCAGCACATAAACAGTATCAAATTGAGGTTGCTTTCAAAAAAGTGTATGTTTTTGCTTGGATTTCAGCCACATTCTTCCATCCACAGCCCCCTTTGACAAAAGGCCAAAAGCGTTTTCACATCCCTTACCTGTTCTGATTCATCACAGTGTAAGGCCTTTAGAAATTCAGAGGGGATCGAGTGACTGCAGTTAACGTAGGTCTCAGCTGTAGCCCCAGAGGCCTAATGGAAGAGCTGGCCTTGGAGGAAATCAAGTATTTGGGTGCCTGGGGACTGGGGGGAGGCACTGGAACCTCCCAGTAGAGAGGGACCTTCAGGTGAGACGTGTCGATGACTCAGTGCAGTGGGGGTGGGGCTAGGTGTCCCCTATCCCTCCTTTGTAAAATGAGGGTTGTCACCAGGATTAAATGAGGTGATGTGAATGAAAATCTTCTGGACACTCCCCAAAACTGCACAGCTGTCTGCTGATGCCGCAGCTTGGTTAATCCGATCCATCCTGCAAAGGTGGGTGTGACTAGAGGACTCTGGCCAAGCTGGGTGCTCTGCAGACCAGGGAAGGGACATAAATCAACACTGCTGTATTCCCCCTCTTTGCAGTTCTTTTGCAGTCGGCGCTGCACGAGCAGACAGTTCAACCCGTGTCTTTGCTGAACTAAGGAAAGCTTCTCTGAGCCAGGAGAACAAGGTAGCTGCACCCAGACAGCAGCCTCACTCCCCTCCAAGGACCAAGGCCCCTGTCTGGCCTGCAGCACTGATGTCCAGGCAGTCGGTACAAACACTGCCTCCCTTCTGTCCCATACATGGTCCCATTGATGCTTTTTTCACGTTTGGAGACTGCTTGTGCCAAACTGGATGTTTGTGGAAGGTCATTGTCGTAGACATTGAATCTTGAAGTTGTTCAATTATATGTATGTTAAAAACCAATGAAAACTTCTAGCTTTTGTATACTGGTTGCCCCCTTTTAAAAATAACTTTTTATTTTGGAATAATTTTAGATTTACAGAAAATTTGCAAAGGTGGTATAGGGAGTTCCCTTTATCCAGCTTCCCCTTAACATCTTATATAACCGTGGCACGTTTACTAGGAAATTACCATTAATACAATAATATTAACTATAGTACAGACTTTATTCAGATTTCGCCAGTATTTCTACTAATGTATTTTTTTTTGTTTCAGAGACCTGTCCTTGGGTACCTCATTGCATTTAGGCCCCTTTTGATTTTATGTTCCAGTTTTTTATTATGAAATATTTTAATATATAGAAAATCTGAATGAATACTATAATGAACACCCATGTATTCTGTATCTAGACTCAGTAATTGTTAACATTCTGCCACTTTTTAACTTATATGTATGCTGTATAAATAAAATTTTTTCTCAACCATGAAAATAAGTTGCAGAGTTCATGATGTCTCATCTTTAAATACTTCAACATGCATCTCTTAAGAATAGAGACATTCTCTTATATAATTATGATACTGCTATCACACCCTAAAAATTAATAATTCTATAATATGTAATATCTGGTTCTCATATTTGAATTTCTAACTGTCCCAAGCATGCTTTTGCTTTATATATCTTGGGGCTCCTATGTTGGGTACATTTACATTTATAAATGTTTATCTTCTTGCTGGATTGACTCCTTTATCATTACGTAATGCTCTTCTTTGTCTTTTATTACAGTCTATATTTTAAAGTCTATTTTGTCTGATATGAGTATAGTTACTCCACCATTTTTGTCCCAAGGATGCTTTTATAGCCTTTTTTAAAACCATGATTTAATTGTTTTGTGCATTGCATTTGGTTTTTATGTGTCTTTAGTTTCTTTTAATCAAGAGCATTCTTTTTTTTTTAATTAATTAATTTTTGGCTGCGTTGGGTCTTCGTTGCTGGGCGCTGGCTTTCTCTAGTTGCGGTGAGCGGGGGCTACTCTTTGATGCGGTGCGCGGGCTTCTCATTGCAGTGGCTTCTCTTGTTGTGGAGCCCGGGCTCTAGGCACGCGGGCTTCAGTAGTTGTGGCGTGCGTGGTCTAGAGCGCATGCTCAGTAGTTGTGGTGCACGGGCTTCGTTGCTCCGTGGCATGTGGGATCTTCCTGGACCAGGGCTTGAATCCGTGTGCCCTGCATTGGAAGGCAGATTCTTTTTTTTTTTTTTAACATCTTTATTGGAGTATAATTGCTTTACATTGTTGTGTTACTTTCTGCTGTATAACAAAGTGAATCAGCTATACGTATACTTATATCCCCATATCCACTCCCTCTTGTGTCTCCCTCCCACCCTCCATATCCCACCCCTCTAGGTGGTCACAAAGCACCCAGCTGATCTCCCTGTGCTATGCGGCTGCTTCCCACTAGCTATCTATTTTACATTTGGTAGTGTATCTATGTCAGTGCCACTCTCTCACTTCGTCCCAGCTTACCCTTACCCCTCCCCATGTCCTTAAGTTCATTCTCTACGTCTGCGTCTTTATTCCTGTCCTGGCCCTAGGTTCTTCAGAACCTT